>NW_018020782.1:32909-59353 GCF_002006095.1 Pseudomyrmex gracilis | reverse complement strand
TACTAAGTAGTTCCAGCGTTGACCGCTCGATAGCGCCGCTTACCCGCGCTAGAAAAAATCAGTCCGGGAACTTTCCGGACAAACTGTGTATACATTGCGCGGTATCAAAAGCTGCGCGATATCACAAAATTGAAATACGCAAATAATATTGCACTCCAATCGTTTTAAATAAACATGTATAATATTTGTAATGTATTTTAAAATTTTATCTTTAATTGAATAAACGAATTCGCGCGCGATTTTCATTTCACTTGATTTAATTGTAATACTTACACAACGTCATGACGTTCGACGAACACCGTTCAGAGAAGGAAGTGTCTGTCTTCACCACAAAATAAAAGTGAGAATAATTATTCTCACCAACAATGACCTTACGCAACGCGCAAGTTGAATCGACGTGAAAACTGCAGTTTCTTTTTTTTTTTTTTTTTATTGACATAAAATGACAAAATCCGTAAATCCGCGTATTGTACAATCACGGAGCAGACATCCCATTCGATAGAGAGTTCATCGAGCACTGACACATTTGTTAATAATTCTTGATAATCCATCAGGACAATGAGCACGACGATTTTTCAAATGATTCGTCGATTAGCAGTGCGATAAAGTGTTTAATGTACGAAGACCTTCGAGATAAGATTATTGCAAATATAAATGGAAGAGACAGACAATTTGGCATTACCGTTTTATCCCGTTTAAAGCGTTTACTAACATTGCAATTCTCGTGATGATTCTCTTTTCTTTCGCGATTTTAACTTTGTCATGTGATAATAATCTCGGCAAACGTTCACGTGAGATATCTGGGTGAGATATCCGCGAGAAAACATCTCATCGTCGTCATCTCATCGTGGAAGTAACTTGATATAAACTTTGCTAATAATTTTATTTATTTATTTGGATTATATTGCAAAAACGTACGCAAGTGTGTTATCGTCAGAAAAAAACAATTTATGACAAGGCGAAGAAAAGAAAAACGTTGCTGTCAATCAAGATTAATTGGTTGTGTCAGATTAGATGTCGTCGCGTTGTCGTGCGGGAACACACAATAGAAGGGATATTTTGACTAATCACGCGTCGATGAACTGACATATTTGCAGAGCACACACACACAATTACTACTATGACAATAAAAGATAAGTAGATATTAAACCAATAGATACAAAACAAGAGACAATTAAAGATGTAAAACATACCGCCGTCTGCAAAACAATTTATAGAAATATAGAGATAGCAACCGCACTGACGTAACAAGTTATTACCAGAGTTTTCTTTTTTATTTCTGGTCTTCTTATCTGCTTATTACTCGAGCACACATGTACGGTACGGTACACAAAAGAAATATCATTTTTGCATTGTGTAAACTTTGCGATGTTATTTTTGGCAGAGATCAATTGCTTCCTCTCTTTGTTAAAAGAAACCAATTAGAAAACAAATATTCGAGTTTTTTTATTTCAAAGTTTTATTTATTCATTTTATTTATTTATTCTTTTTCTAACATTTTTATGTGAAAAAAAAAAATTGACCAATTCTCGCAGTCGGTAGGACTCGAACCTACGCTCCCAGAGGGAATCTGATTTCTAGTCAGACGCCTTAACCACTCGGCCACGACTGCCTCGATTCTAGATTCTTTTATCTGACGAGAATACAAGTTTCGAATAATTTCTATCAATTTTATGATATTCCACATGTGTACACATAATTAATTAAAATAGAATAAATTATATTAGAGAAAAAATCATAATAGATAAAAATTAATCTGAATAATACTTTGGAAATAAAACATACTAAGATCTCGTTTTAATTAAATTAAAAATATACTAAAATCTCTATTATATATATTATCATATATATTATATGTATAAATATACGACAAAAAAATAAAAATAGTCAAAACAAATACACAAAAGTAAAAAACAAAAAAAAGCAACAAAAACTGTGTGACACTATAATAAGAAATAAATCTCCACTAAACTATATATATATATATATATATATATATATTCCTTTGTGATGCGAGGAGATCGAATGATTATGTGCAGCTTGATGTTTGCTAGCATCACAATGCTCACGTAATGATGATGAGATATATAAGTCATGATAAGAAATGACGCGACGATTCGGTCGATCGAAATGACCGATGCCAAACGGTTAATGACGACGATGACGCGCGAACGGAATATATCTCCCAAGAAGAACAAAATTGGAACTTACTCGAGAGGAGTGGCGTCGTCTCGTCGAATCTTCCTGGTGGAAGCGACATTTCGCGCGATCAGACGCATCACTGAAAGAACATGCGTTTCAGTCGCGCTACGTCGGCGCTTCCGATATATGAGAAACGCGTTGCTTCCTGCAACTATAGACGACGAGGTCGATAAAACAGAGCGTGCAATCGTTCCGCCAGTGATAACGAAAGTATAGACTTCGTGTGTGTACAAAAAACCCACATATATGTATCCTTCCGCGGCCTCGCGAGCTTGCCACGCGTCGCCGTCGCGCGTTGTTCTGACACGTGCGTACACGTGCTGATACGTACCGTCTCTATCGTATAGCAATTTGTTTTCTATCGCGAGACACAATATCACTGTGTATAAATGTGTTTGTGAAGAAGGAATTCGATAATAAACTCTCTCAAAAGCCAGTGTGCCTCACATGTTAACGCTAATATTATAAGAGAACCGATGCTTTTTTTTTTTATTTATTTTTTTGTCTGTTTGGATTACGCGCGGGAATAAAAGGAAACACATATTTATGTAAAACGCTTTGTAAACGCGGACGGACAACGATTAACAAACTAATTGTATAATCTAATCTGCTATATTATGTGTGATAATATCTTTCCCGCTATTGTTTAGCGTATCTTCCTTAAAACCTTGAAACGATTAACGCGAAATTTTTGTTACCTTCGCGATTATCTTGTGTGGATTAATGACTACGGAGAGAGTTAATTAAATGACATATTAATCACGTAATAATTGAACGATATATTAATCGTGATAAGGATTACAAAAATTATTTTCAATTTTTATAATTTTTTATAATTGTGTATTAAAAAAAAATACTTTTTTCAACTTTGATAATCGAAATAAGAAGATCTGCTATTTCGAATATCACGGAATATTGAGTTTGTACTTTTGAATTCTCGGATTTTCTAAACTTTTTCGCGTTACATCTGTAAGCAAATAATCCAATTAAAACTGAATTATTAAGTCAAATTAGCAATTACAGTATGTACTGCTATTAAAGAAAGAAATGTGATTACATGAAAAACGAATTTAATAATTTATTATTAGATTTAAACATAATAAAGCTGTTTTTTTTTTTCGAGAAGTCACGCGATGACGCGACTGAGCTGAACAAATTGAGAGAAATATTATTTCAATTAATCTCAGTTCGCGTAACAGCATAGTTTTATATTGTGATCAGTTCTCTCTGACGACACACACACACACACACATATGTGTGCATATCAAAGCGGAAAGCAATCGGGAATTGTTATTTGAATATATACGTGTGACTAATAACAGTAATGAGTTCTTGTTTATCCTGCATTACAGACTATTCTAAATCAATCACTCCATTCGTCGTGTATACAGACGACTTGCTATGGCAAAAAGGCTTCCGCTGATTTTGCAACAAATCGCTCATGCGGATCGATCACAATGCATATTACGTAAGATATCGCTCGATCGTCTCTTCAATCAGCTTTTTCCAGGAATAGGTCGCGTCTCGCGAAGACCCACTTTACGAACATTTCTATTATCCGCTGCAAATTTATGATTTATTCATGGAAGTACGTGCTCATGTTGGTTGTGGTTACACACGGGTGGTTATTTGTACTAAAATTATAACATTAGTGTGGTAAATCAACATTAGCATAGTAAATCAACTCTAATTGACGAATCAACTCTAATTGGTGAATCTAATTAGTAAATCAATTCTATATAGGTAACAACCAAACCTGTCTAACAAAATGACAGATTTTGGAAATGCGAATGCTAATTGCAAAAAAGACTCTGAGTGTAGTTTTATTCTAATAAGGGAACACACAATTAAGTGTAAAATATTAATTAATTAAGTTAATTAATTAAAGAAATCAAAAATAACAAATAGAGACATTTTATCCGATATCCGTCAAATTGACTACAGTTTACGTTCAACTCTGGTTGTTCTAGTTACACAATTGTTTTTTATTTTTTACAAAAAAATAAAAAAATCGTTTCTATATTGTTGTCAACGAGTATAGAAAATCATAATTCTAGTGAATAATCTAAAAGAAAAAGTAGAATAGCAAATAAAAAAAGAACCACTCTTTTCATTCCACAAATTATTCACGTATTTCGTTATATTTTCTTTCTGATGCGTGTGTCGAGCTCTGCACAGTAACCTAACCTGCGGCAGCAATATTTCTGCGATTGTGGAAAATTCGAAAGAAACAATGAATCCGTAGTCGTTTTTGTGTATGTGTGTGTGTGTGCGCGAAGTCGTGGGATCGCTGCCAAATAGTCCCGTCTCTCTCTTTCTCTGTGCGCGGCCGTTTTCAATTAAACGTTATCGCGGGCTTTCAATCACGGAGCAACAAAAAGCGAACGACGAGGATGGGATTCGAACCCACGCGTGCAGAGCACATTGGATTAGCAGTCCAACGCCTTAACCACTCGGCCACCTCGTCCCACCCTTGACAGTGATCGCTTTTGCCGAGGCAAATATCGTGCTTTGGTGCACCTGCTTTTTTTTCATCGTGGGACAGACAGGGGTGTAATCGGAATCATGCACGCGCGCCGTAACTTTATAGGAGATTTGGAAAAAACTTATTGGAAATACAGATCAACATGATATCGCGTTAAAATATTCCTCTGCTATAAAAAAAAAAAAAAAAAAAAAAAAAAAAAAAAAAAAAAAAAAATTTGACTAAAAAAAAAAAAAAAAAAAAAAAAAAAAAAAAAAAAAAAAACAGATTTGACTGCAAAAGAACAGATAAAAGAAAATGATCGTTGTTTCGGAAACGATTTACAGATAAAATTAAATTAAAAAAATTGCGGAATACAGTAGAGAATATTTCTCGTGTAGCTCCACTTACGTATCTATTTTTGCGTTATCAACCACCACGCGAATTATTTCAATTTTGGTTGATTTGGTCTCACGGATTGTACGCCGCGCGTGCACGTGAAAACTTCATCGCCGACGACCTCGAACTTACGCAATCGTGCACATTGTGCGAGCGGTTGTAAAATTCGTCGAAATGCACTCGCGCGATCCGATTGTTTCGACCCAGTGATCAGAAATAATTGGCGCGATCAGATCAACTTCGACGAGAAATGTCTCAAATCAATTTTGAATTTCTAGTTACCAAATAGCTACCATGAAGATGTGACAGCATTATTGTTTGTGACACACATTTTTACTAACGTCTTTCCATCTATTTACTTATTGTAAGTTTTTATCATTCTTTTATTTATGTATTATTCACTATTGCGTGACAATTGTAATTTTATATTGTAGAATTTATATTGATAAAGACCCAAATCAAGGGTCGAAACGTTTATATAGACCACACATTCGTTAATAAATATTGTTCACCTTACACTTCAACACCAGTGTTTGCTTCAAACTGCCGTATCAACATTTCCTTATTTTGAATTTCTACCTGTTGCCCGTGACTGTTAATCGCCGGTTTCTTTGATTGTCGCCAAGTAAGAATTTCTAAGCTTTCCTCTATTCGACAGTACGTAATGACACAAATCAATCGATATTTTATTCGAATCTTCGTTAAATTATGAAAAAAATTAACAACATTTCTTGCGCTTCTGTTTCTCTTTCCGTAATTACACGTGCATATTTTATACGATAATTGACACAGCGATATATTACGTGTTAATTAAACATCTCGAGCTATCTGATTTTTATTAAGTGCACAAAAACAATTTGCGACGTGCAATTGTGCGAAATATAAAAACACACGCAAATGAAAAAATGTCATATCTACGAGCGCTCACGTGAGATATGTGCGTGTGATACACACACACGTTATTATTATCGGATGATCCGCGGAAAACGCGGATGTGCTGAAAAAACTGTGGGGTTACGTAATTTCATTAACGATTCAACATTCAGAAACAGAAGGAAGTGTTATATCAGGAATTTAAACGCGCGCGAACGGAAGAATGCGTCTTTTCGCGAGGAATGCGCCAGAGCAAAGTTGATCGAAGATTTGCGGCCACGTAATAGGTATGGCATCGCGCCATAATGTCTGACGAGAATCGCGACCAAGAAATGAAGAATTACGCCGATAGCGCGCGATTTACGCCGCTATATAGTTCTCAATTCTCTCCCTTCCCTTCGGTAACTAATTCAGACGTCGAAGCCATTGCGCGTGAAAAAGTTTTAGTCGTAACCATGGAGTCTTAAGCAATTCAACTAATCACAGATCGGTATTACCTCACATTAGTTAGAATGCGATTGGTTTGCTCACGACTAAAATTTTGTCACGTACAATGACCCTAACCGTGACGCCAAAGTAGTTCTTCATTGAGAGACGTGTATAATTTCAAATTCTCTCTTTAAACCTATGTTTTTTATCGTGAATTTTGTATCACCACATCCACAAAAATATTCACAGACTGATAAGATAATCGCTGACACATGATGTCATTGTTGCACGTATTATCAAATCTTCAAAAACGATTATAATAAAATAGATCGATTATCGCGAGATAAAATGCTCGATTGTATTATCTTGTGAATATATAGTTGAGAAGCGTTTCTCTTTATATTTATCTCGCGATAACCGTGGTAGATCACCGTGTCATCGAAAAAAACTCCAAGTGTTTTCGCGATATCGTAAAATGCTTCTGACGCGCGAAGGGTTTTACGATATTTTAAAAAAGAAATCTCGTGAAATTTTAAAGCGGAAATTATTATTCGCTCGAGCTTTTTTCTTCGACGAGATAATCGGTTGGCTCGTTCGATACAGAGTCGCGCGCCAAACAGCGCGCGATTAATTGTCATGCGATTCGTGTAACGCTATCGGATTCCGCAGGTGCATACACACACGTATATATATATATATATATATATATCTGCGATAACACTTTGCGTGTAACAGGACATTAGATTGTTCGAATTGTTTGTATGTACGTAGGTATGTACGTGCAATTGATGCGCGTCGCGTCTTCTCTCGTCTTCGAATAATTAGCGCGCGGGTCGCGCGCGATCGAAGGATCGTCATCACGAAGAGACAATCCCTCGCCTCTATGTTCCCGCCTTTGATTTGGGGAAACTCTCATCACATTCACTCCGACGTCTCGGAGCTGTTAGAAGATTAACGAACGGAAGAGATTAGATCGCGAAATGCGGCGTTAAGATCTGCTCTCGCAGTAATGAGATTCGTTTGAGCGTAGAATAGCGGTTTTGCCGGTGCTTCTTTATTGAAAATTGAACACTTACGTGCTTACGCAATCGCGAAAGAGTGACGTAATAACTCGAGTATTCGTTTACGATCCGCGGATACACGATTATTTCCTGTGCGATACTTTACGATACACTTTGCGAATTGCGTCGGACCGAGCGAATCCGAGTTCGCAATCGGAGGTGTTATCTGGTCTATTGGTTCAATATATTAAACGCCGACGAGCACCGCGCGCTCGATATGACAAATCACAATCGGCTTGATTATACGCGCGCATTATCACACAATTTAGATAAAGTATGTAAATTGTTTTACGTGTATCGTTTTGTCTTCAATATTTTTTGCATCACGAAAATTCTGTGATTTTATTTGTTCGACAATTTTTCCTGACAGAAATCATATTTGCGCACTGTGTGTTTCAATAATTAAAAATTGAAACCTGAGAACTTCTGGAATGTCAATGTATCATATGCGAAATATCATATCTTGAATTAAATATTTTTCGCGCAGATTCTTTCCCTCTCTAATGGGATTTTTGTATTAAAAATGTACAATAAAAATGGAAAGAAATAATTTTGCAGATATATTTAAAACACAAGCAATTCTTGAATTAAATATTTTTATGCAGATTCTCTCTCTCCCTGATGGGATTTTTATATTTAAAATTTGCAATAAAAATGAAGAGAAATAATTTTGTGGATTTATAATTTGAAACACAAGCTCCATAACAGTCGAGTGCGTCAATTTGTACGATATACGATACGTGTAATTACATTGATTAAAAATAACATTGATTCGCGTAAGTGAGTTAATTATTAAATTAGAGAGAGTGTGTGTGTGTGTGTGTTTTTTTTTTATATTGCACTAATTACATTCCGTTCGACACAACATATGTGCGAGCGTAAGTATACAGTGTGGGCGTGCATGAGCGATGATGTAAGAGAGAACGGAAGCACTCGCGAGATAGCGAGCTGGCAAGCAGACCGGCAGCAGGCAAAACTCGCAAAAGGAAGGCTTGTGCATTTCTTATCGCTAACGTTGCATGCTGAGCACCAAATTATGTAATGTCACCACAGGTAAACAGTGATTATTGCCACATTTTGCCGGGCAATTAACAAATTTTTGTACAAAACTCGCAGTTGTTCCGATTAAATTTGTGTTTTTTTAAAGAAATATTAAAAATATTTATTTAGTTTTTCAATACGATCTATGTGTGTGTGATAACGTGTCATTGCGCAAATTGTTCTTGCAAACAGATTTAACATCATTTGTGTGATTGCGCATTTATAAAAATGCAAATGTATGAACTCAACTGCGTTATTTTTTTTTTATTGCTCGCGTCGTTTCATCGATTATCGCATTTTCCATTCTGGTAAAACTGTATCGATCGACTGTCAGAATCGCCACACTTCATCGCATATACTGATTGCGCGCGCATAACGCGAGACGTTATGAATTCTCAGTATAATTATACCGCGCCGCGGTCTCTTCGTTTTATTTTCACCTATTTTCATTATTGCATCAATTAGAGAACATATTTTGAGATATTTTGAGAAATATCTTTTAGCGAACAATAAGCAAGATGTGTGCACATAACTTAATCGACTCTCAGATCTCTCATTTGGAAGAGTAAAAAAAAGTGGAAATAATATGTAATTAAATAAAATATATAATTAATAAAAACTAAATAAATAAAAGTAAAAGATTATATAAGTTTTTTTTATATTTATTTATTTGAGACGATAGATTTATTATGTTAGCGCCATAAAATAATTACATGAAATAATCATGATTTTACATTTGTATTTGTATTAATTTTTTTTTTTTATTACAAATATAATGTTTTTCTTTCTTTATTGTATATCGCGCAAACGTGCGTGTATCGCATATGATCGATTATATTATCGGTGAACGATAATATGCGCGCGAGCAAATGGAACGTCGCATAATCGGATTCCATCGTCACTCCACATGAATATTGACGCGGTTTATTATTCGAACCAAACGTTCTTATTTATATTAGACTTTGCACCGCGCGTAATCCAATCTGACAGACAGCGTGATGGCTTTTTTTTTTTTTGGTAGAAATACGCTGATGATAATCATATTTTTTTCAGGAAAATCCCCTTTGTACAACATTTTATTAGACGTCTCTTGTTAACAGCGCGGTGGATCCCCTATGCACGAACTTTTTCCTCACATGACTTCGCTCTCGTTCGGATTCGTGGAAATGTAAATTGATTTTTATACAATCTCGCATTACAAATTCCAGTGTAATGACTGTTTAACGAGAGATCATTACGCACGCATACATATACACACACAAAAGAGGAACAGTAGGATCTCACTCGTTAATTCTCATAGTAGTCAACTTCGACCAACGAGAGAGAGAGCACGTGGTGATCCGGCGCGTTGGCGGGGAACCCGCACGGTATCGTGTCGCAAAAGTAAAATTCGCGACTGTCAGATCAGCGCGGTACAGGTGAGCGAGCGAGCGAACTCTCGTAGCTTCCGCGCCGCCGCTGCGAGGTGACTTTGTGTCATAACGGCGCGCGAGACCGCCCTCGCTTATTTTTCCTGATTTCTCTCCGGATTGCGCTTTTTCGGCAATTGCGCGCGAGGGAAGCGAGAAAAGCAGTTCTCACGTACGAACAAGAACGGTAACGGTCGACGACGGTGAAGCGCACGTCGTGTTCTCGACGTATTTCCGACTCGAGTGAAACAAAACAGAGAAGACAAAATGTATAACCGGAGAGATTCGTAGTTTGTGACATTCTGACCGCAAACCAGGGTGAGTAATTGAATACAAATAAAGATGTAAAAAGTAATTTCGCGAAACGAAATTGAGACTTGCGACTGTAAAAAATGGTGTTTTTTTTTTTTTTAACTGGACCACGTATTAGATTCATTCACAAACTGGTTTCCGATTGAGACAATAACAATTTTTATCTTTTTTTTTAAGATAATTTAAATTTCAAAAAGTTCTAATTTCAAAAAGTTCTACATCCAATGATATTTAAATCAATACAAATTTAAAAATCTGTGTTAGGAATCACAGCTACGTCGAATTATCTTAGAAAAATAAAATAAAATTCTCTTGTTGCCCGAATCGGAAACTTGTTTGCGAGTCAGCCTAATATACATAATGTGAATTTTTTTATATGTGATTATCTCAAAACCGAGGTTGTTAAATAAAAGCGGCTATTTATAGCCATTTTGTGTTTTCTCGCGCGATCGACGCCACGCGAGAGATCGAGCGCAGTCGAGGGTATTCGAACGGTTCGTTTAACAACTTTTACGTGCGTACACATTAGAAGAGCGTGCGGTTCGTTGACTACCTATTATACGATGTGTAGTAAAAACGTGCAGTAAAATAGAAGATGCCAATCGACGCGCGCGCGCAACGGTCATACGATGACATACTTTGGCAACGCTTGCGAGAAAGAAATTCGTTCGCACGCGCGCGCGCGCATTTATATGCGCGCTGCACGTGATTATGTGCGCAACTTGTGCGCGGGAGAACAACTCTTGTCCGATCGACCGCTGAAATCGCGCCAGAGAAAGCATCATCCGCCTTTATGTGGGATTATAGGTCTTCTAATAAACTTTCGCACGCGCGGCGAACTGCTAAACGAGTGAAACGAGCGAATTCGCCGCGACATTTCACGCGTTCAAGAGAATCGAATCTCGAGCGCGCGCGCGCGTCTGTGAAACACTCGAGTGCAGATTCGAACAGGAATATTTTGCGAAAAAGCGACACACGGCGCTCTTGTGCGCAAATTCTCGAGTGTGCTCGCAAATTGAAAATTGTGTATACGTTGTAAACAAAGTAATTTATTATTTTTTTGGAATATCCTTCCGAAAGAAGGAACGTTGCTTCATATCGACTTAAAATGTAGCACATCGAGCCGTCGTTTATTTTTCGATCCTTTACCGCGCGCGCGGTTTTCTCCTTCGAAACGATAATATATTAAAATTGTCAAAGAACGTTCCTTCTCTTTGAGTTTCGTAAAATACGTCGGTACCGTATTAGTTCGGTTTCGAATCCACTTATATAAGGAAACCTTGACCAAAGCGATATTTTTTTCAGTTACGGTGTCTGACGATATCAAAGGTAAAAACCGCTGATAGACCTCCGATACACTTCCTCGTGCTGCAATCGCGTCTACGCGAAGTACGAATATGTGACATTAACCCGCCGCGATTGTATTTCTTTTGACACATCCGATCGAACAAATGTGTAAATAATCGTCCGAACGATTTACGAGGAATATCACTTTATCTCGAAAAATATTGGGACGTAGTTACGTAATATCGTAAAATAACACACAAACGCGTTTCTAAAAATATTCTAAATTTCACGGATCATCTTTGACATCATTTTTTCTGCCGTTTTCAGGAAACAAATACAAAAGTTCTATTGACATTTGCGTCATGTTGCGAATTTGACAGCTACATCTTTGCTAAATGACACACACACACACACACACACACACATGTGAAATAATTGCTTAAAACCTCGAAATTACGTTCGTCTGCTTGTCGTACAAAAGCGTTCAAGGATTTTCCAGGTAAACTATTCATTTTCTCGACTAACGCGAAACCGTGATTCATTGACAATCCAGTTAAAAAACATAGACAGCTATTCGCCGCAATCGTTCCGTCGTTGCAAAATGTTTGGCCGATGATGAATTGCCGCTAAGTAAGATCAATCTGACGACAAAAACGTCTCTTTTTTTTCTCCGGAAGGATGAGACCAGCGTTAAGAAATTCACTCGCATGATGTGTTACATAATAATTCTCTCAAAGTCTCGCGGAAAAATTTATACATATCGTGACACGACACTTCTTTGACAATTAAATTGAAATAATATCAAAGAGGTAAAAAAAAAAAAAAAAAAAAAACAAGAACGTAATCAGTAATTAAATAAGACGGTTTTAATCTTTGGTAAAATATTGATTCAAAATCATTGATTCTTTCGATTAAATATATTTTGCGGTTCAATGCGAGATAACATACTTGTGTGTATAAAAACGATTATGTTATCGTGATATAACATGCACACGGAAATCTTTTAATGAGTACGAGTAGCGCTTGTATTCTGTTAAATACTGAGAATATAAGTGTTTTGTTTATAATTTTTTTCAAGTACGTGTGATCGATAAGCACACGTTCCGCTGACGTCACAGACTTTTGTAAAATTGTAGAAGAAACTCGATAGTCACGAAATTTTTCTGAATTAAAGATACTCTGAAAGAGTGACTAAAACGTTTCAGAGATTGTAATTACATTTTTCTATAATTTCAGAAGATCATAAAATATTTAAAATACATAAAATACACATAAGTCATAAAGAGAGAGAGAGAGAGAGGCAGAACTACAAAAAAAAAAAAAAAAAAAAAAAAAAAAAAAAAAAAATCGATGAATTCAAACTAGATATTTCGAAACAAAGAAATTATTTATTTTGTTTTTCTATCTTCAGCTGGAAAAAACTTCAAATATTATTTAGAGACAGAGTCTCAGACTGAGACATCAGTCAGAACAATGCAAACTCTAGCTAATTTGAGTTAAACACGACACGTTTGATCATTTGTGTTTATTTGTAATGACCATGCAAAATATATAAATAACCACTCACGGACGTTTCTTCCGTAACTGTGGGTGAAACAAAAAACTATATTACGCATGCAGAGATGTGATATAATTGTTATCGTAAAATATACCACGACATTGTGTATCTCCGAGATAAACTTCACTACCGGATCTCCAACGCGCTAGCTCTGAAATATGTTGCGACAAAATTTACAACGAATACTTTTCAATATTTTTTTTTTTAACGAATCAATTCCAATGCTAAGGTTTTTTTTTAAGCGAGTTTTTTTGTCGTCTGTAACGTTTCACGCAACACATTCATCACGCGCTTACGTCGCCGCGAACTATCAGAAGACAATCGATTTTTTTTCAAAACGACGCAAATAAAAATATAACACGCAATATAATGAGAACGACGATTCCATTCGACACAGAGAAGGCGCGGCTAATCGGAATATTGTTTTTTTTTTCAGCGCGAAATTAATTACGTAAACATCTCGTGTACGCGCTTGAGACAATGTGTCGTTGTTCTTTTGCATGTTTCTTTCCTCGGACGGACATCGCGATGTTATTCGCGACGTGATGATCCCGAATTCCGCGAAACAAACCCGTACACACACACACACATATCGTTTTTCGTTTGCGGAACTACTATCGGACGATATCAAATTACACGTGTATAATTCGCATGATTTCCCAACTCGCTCATCTTTTCACGTTAACTTGTTGTTGCGTTCAAACAGCTTCCCGTATCGCCGCGCTTCCGCTTCGTAACGAGCTCGATTTTCAAACACGAAACGCGAAGCAGCTTCGGTTTAACGTGTTGCGTATCGCGCGAAAGTTTTATTATTGTCGAAACTCGTCGTAGTTGCACGACTACTATAAAAAAAAAAAATGATTGAAAGTAACATTTCAGGATTAACTCAAAATTGTGTGTGTGTGCGTTTCTGACAAATTGCAATTTTAAACGTGACAATTTCAGCGTGATGCGCGCGTCGCGCGAGATAGACGAGATCATCTGTCGATTGTTAATCCCGTTTATTATGACTCAAATTTGTGTGTTTCAGAGGTTATTCGCACGCCACATATAATTCCGTGCGCATTTCACAATTATTTGAGAGATTTAAATGCGGACATATTGCAGCGCAGAAAACAGTTAATTAATTAATTATAAAACATTTATTAATTACCGAATGTTCGTACGTCGATTATTTCGCTCGATAACTAAATTGACAAGTAACAAAAAAAAATACACATTTTATCGAAATATGCGCAGTGTATTTTTGTTTTTTCAAGCATCGTCGCATACTTTTTACAGAATTATATTGTTTCTCCTCTTGAGAGTTCTCTCCGCTTCAATTTGAATTTCAACACACGTGTGCTTTTTTTTATAATTTTCTACAAATTTTAACAGCTGTAAATATTTATTAGCGTGTAAATATTTATTTACGTGTAAATATTTACAAATGTGAAAGTTAACGTGCAATTATATTTGGCGTAACTAATTTTCAATTTTGCGTCGATTAACGCGATCGAGCGTTTGTGTGCAATATCCTTTTTTTTTTTTTTTGCTCAACTCGCGTGTGTACACGCACGTACTTTCCGTTAGAGTGAAATTCATTCGCTCTTTTACGAGTTTTCGCAAATCCAATTGCAAAATTCCGTCAATTACATATCGGCGTATTTGTTTGTCGTTGCCGTGCTTTTTTTTTTTCGTCCATCTGGAAAACCTCGAGAGCATGAACGCAATTGTGTGAGCGCGATCACACCCCGTCCAAGTATTTTTATCTCGCGTGGAAAAGAGAACGCGAGAAAAGATTTTTCTCGAATCGTTTTCTATTTCCCTTCTCGCGTTCGCGCGATTGAATATTTCAGCAAGAAATAATCCGACACGTGATTTTGCAATTGCACTTTGTTTAAAAGAAAAACAATACACGTCTCTTTGCAAAACTCTTAGAAATCTTAATTTTTAGAATATCGCGTTGCATTGTAATCGCCCGGACAAGAGAAAGTTATTTATGTCGAAACTCAACAAATGTGCACGTTCGTAACTAATTAAAAGTTGCAATTTGTATATAAGAAAATCAACGTCGCAACGTCCTTTCGTCGCGTCGAGAATTTCGCGTTTTGCGAAACAATTCCAACTAATAGACGGAGAGTTGGCTACATAACTTTTTATGTGACTCGATACAGTCCTAATTTTTACTAGAAAATGGTCACTTACTATCGATAAAAATAAAACTCGCTTGTCAGAAGTCGCTCTGAAAGACAAAAATGAAAATAGACGGAAAATTGTGAAAATTCTTAAGGAAATAATTGTAATTGGGTACAGTCACAAAAATGTGTACAAACACAGTAAATTATGTTAGAAAACAAAAAACAAATCGTTAGAAGTGTAGGTAAAAGAGAAGTCACCGTCAGAGTTGCGTTAAAGTTGCGGAAAATTCGGAAAAATTATGTCATAAGTATACAGTTCAGACAATTTGTTTACTTGTTTTGTATACATTAAACAAGCTACCTGCAAATTGTCAGAAGCGTAGATGGAAGAGAAGTATTCAAAAATCAATAAAAAGTGTCGGATGTATATAAACCGCTCGATTAGTGTTATCGCTTAAAATCTTTCAAAGTAACTTCTGACGATTCACGTATATATTAATACAAGTATTTACGATAAATATACAAAACGTCAGAAATATACTAAAAGCCATTTATTGGTAATTAAGCATAATGTAAGCGATAACACTAATCAAGCGGTTTATATACATTCCACACACTTTATTGATTTTTGAATACTTCTCTTCTATCTACGCTTCTGACACAATTTGTTTCTTGCTTTATCTACACTTCTAACGATTTGTTTTTTATTTTCTAACATAATTTATCATGTTTGTACAAATTTTCGTGACTGTACCCAATTACAATTGTTTTCTTAAAAATTTTCATAATTTTCCGCTTATTTTCATTTTTGTCTTTCAGAGCGACTTATGACAAGCGAGTTTTATTTGTATCGATAGTAATTGAACATTTTCTAAGTAAAAATTAGGACTTAGGTACAGAGTCGCATAAAAAGTTACGTAGCCAGCTCTTAGACTATAAGGATTACAAGACACTCGCGGTTGAGGGAGGCGGTACCTGATGTAGATACGCGCGTGTGAGATTTATAACGATACAATAACGAAACAACCTATAATTGCGCATAGATTATCAGTGAACGGCAGATCTGGAGGATAAGCGCGACAAATGAAATGAAAAGAAAAAAATATACAAATCAGTTCACTCCGTTTTCTCTCCCGCTTCAGGGTCACCGTGCAGCAAAGCGAGCAATCGGCAGGATGGAGTCCACCTGAGAGGAGGAGTCCACCAGCTTCACATCGGCGTCGCTTATCGATATCGAAAGACAACACGGTCCGAATTCGCGTCTCGATCGTCATCACGTCTCGGACATCATCATGTCCAGGTACAACGTGAACGAGGAGCACGACATGGAAAACCAAGGTCGAGAGGTCACGCTAACAGGCTTCAGCAGCAACGTGCTCGACGAGGTTCTTCGCAGCAACAACAACGAGCCGAACGCCCCGAACGGTAATCCCAGCCACGGCGCTCATGCCATTACCAAAGACGCGAAGATCGTCAGTCTCGAAGGTGAATTGTTTTTCTCAAATTGTGAATTTTGATACGTACGTAGAGCTGAGAACAATCGTTGAACAACTTAGTTTTATCGCACTATCCGTTTTGGACATTTGGTATTTCAGGAAACGTTTAGTTCATTGATATTTTTAATTTCTTCGATATTTAAACAATTAAGTTAACAGGAAGAAGAGCTACGCAGATTAATATTTCGCGTTTATTTCACACACATTTAGAAGAAAAGCGCATCTTAATCATTTCCGTGATTTAAAATAGAAATCTCATCATTTGACGGATTTGGATGTTCATATCGTGTTTTTAATCAGAAAACCGGATTTGAAACGGGATACGTATCTCAAACATTTTAGAACATTATCGAGACATAAAACCGAACATTTTTTACGATAACACAAATGCTGAATTCAAGACAAAATAAATTCTTTCTTTCTCTGCCAAACACATATTGTGTTGATTTATGACATCGCTTGTTGAAGTATCGGTTATTGCTGTCACTCAAGGTACGGCGCGGTGATGTGTTTGCGTATTTCTTCATACGACACACAAACGATACGTCAACCAAACAGGGAAATTACGCGAGGTAGTACGCGAGACTTCATCGCATTGGCGACTCACATTTTGCTGTTCGCACGCGAAAGTAGATGAGAAAATAATCGACGTGTGTGTGTGTGCGATTCAACGTGTGTTGTTGGAACACACAACAACACGTCATGGGAGTGAGGACGGTGGCGGAAACGTCGGCAAAAATTGACAAAAATGATCGCGCACCGTATACCGACCTTCACTTTCACGGTTGAACGGTCGTTTTTAGCGTTGTTCACAATTGAAAAAATTGTTTCAAGGCATGTCAGCTCTGTCGAGTTGTATATTCGCGTTGCGCATGTGTCTTTACACACGCATCACGTAAAGAACGAGAAGATAATATTTTGCACAAAGCAATGTGTCTATTTTCTGACCTCCCAAAAAAATAATTTGAGATTGAAACGGCCAGTTAGAGCTTGATGAAACGAGATCTTAGCGTGAGTATTTTATTAACAAATTATAAAATTTTTCGCCTTAATTCGGAATCAATATCAAGTGTCTGTCATAGTCAAGTCAACTAATTTGACAGATTCAACGTCGCTCGAATTAAAGACCGAAACGTCGGAAATGTTATAGTTTATCGTAATAAAATATTCAAACACACACACACACACACTTGAGAAATCCTACATCCACGCTCTTATCGGCTTTAATCTGCGGTAATTTATCTTCAATATAGACAAGTAATTTTGCGCGTTGAAATGTGTAATTTCGTACGGGACAAATTGTCGAGAAATTGTTACTAAGAGTTGACCGAGAGTGATTAAGTATTTTCAAGAATAGTATTCTCAAGATATTGATAAATGTATACACAAATCGATCGAATCGCGAGAAATACAATTTTGAAATACTCACGTCACACAATCGATTTGCAATAACGAAACCACACTGCGTGTGAGAGGCGCGCAAGAAAATAAATTGCATTGTGCACGTAAGAATCTGTTGAAAAAAAAAAAAAAAAAAAAAAAAAAAAAAATAGCCGTATGTGTCATTCGCCTGTTCGTTCGCGCTTTTGTATACATGCTACGTTGATTAATGCGCAAATCACGATAACCGGTTTGCAAAAAGTTCACTGTAATGTTTTTAATTGCGGAATGTCGATCTAGACGAAGAGCAATAATCGACGCTGTTACGTCAGCTTTTGTTTTCGCGCCAAGTAAATTTTGATTGTGATACAAAAAATCACGCCTAACGTCCCCCATCATCATTCGAGTCACACGTATTGATGAATTATCTGTTCTACATGTTGTCTGATATGTAAATAATTTGATTAACATTCGTCTCTTTCTCTCTCTCTCTCTCTCTTTTGCGCGCGAGCAGATACCTCGACTTTGTGCGTCGAACGTTATTCAAATCGCGGGAACCTCATCTATTATGTATTCGCGATCAATTGAATCGTTCGCTATTAATTAGAGTTTATTGTTGTTAAGTAAAATCAATAATACTTTTATCGTACTCTCTTACCGGGACTGACACCAAAGGATGACGAAAGATAAGAGACGCGCCGATTGTAATTACATCTCTCTGACGTATAATCGCAAATTGTACAAGAATCACATGACTGCAAAAAATTAACTTCTTCCGGAAATACGAGATTCACACACGAAATTGACGCTTCTCAGATATGTTTAATGATAACGCAAAAATAAACATCAGCCTTGTGAGCTCTCCGCAGAATAATAACGATCTCGAAGATGCGGCGCGAATTGAGACATTTGGATTTGTTGTCGTATCTTGATTAAAGTCGCTAATTAAAAAAAAACTACGTTTTAACGTCTCTAAGAAAAATATGTCCGACTTCCGTCTCAGTGTAAATAATAATGAGAAGAGAGAGAGAAATGTAAATATAAAAATTTCCAAATACAATAGATGTGGAATGTTTTTTTATATATTCGTTATTTTTATCACATGAAAAATTATCATATTTTTTACGTTTTATATTTACATTGTAAATGTTTCTGTCAGAGAGATATTGTCAATATATCTTATACTTTATATCTTTTCCACTAAATTACCAGTCGAGTGGAATAATTTGTTCTGGCGTCTTTGTGCGCTCAATCGTTTCTCTTCTTTTTCTATCAAATCCAAGAATACAAATGAGTGCGCGAAGCGGCTGATGAATGCAAAAAAAAAACAAAATTATGTCACTATCAGAGCCGCATCGTTAGCACGCGTGAACATAACGCAACGCGAAGTGGAAGTTTCTTGTAACGAAATCACTTCCTTGTGACACACAAGATATATTTTAATTTGTAGCTACGCTTTTTCACCTACACACAAATGTCACTTTTTTATGTGCAAAATTACACGTTGCGTACGTACTTCAGATGTTCGCACGATTTTCGAGAAAAAATTGTGTAAAATTGTTGTAATAAAAAAATTTTTAATAAATATCCCGACATTTTTGGTTTTCGAGTTATTGTTGTTACAGAATACACGATTCTATATCTATATATATTATTGCTGCAGAACACGGTATTTGTGTAATTAAAGTTTAGTATTTTTGCGATATACGTTTTTCAGTGCCGCAAAATTCTGACAAGAGCGTTCGGTGGACCTCTGGGAGAAAATGGCTTCGTCGACGAGTCCGGAGGTCCTGCACAAGAAAGCTGTTGTTCAAAAGGATACCGATCCTCACGTGGTTACCGAATTATCGAAGAGACTACATAGTGAGCGATCTGGTGGCCGGTATCACCGTCGGTCTCACCGTCATACCGCAAGCCATAGCGTACGCTAACGTCGCGGGACTACCGTTGCAGGTAAACTCGAGTGTTCGGCAAATTAAACTTGTTCAGTCTTTGGAACACACTGGGCTTATAGCAAATTTATATTAAAAAAAAAAAAAAAAAGGGGAACTCACCTTGTTGTAGCAGTTGTTTTGGATAGTGTGTTCGTGCGAGTTGAAGTACGAGACCTGATTAGAGCATTTTTCGACAAAAATTTTCCTCAACTGTACATTTTGCAAACTGAAACCAACGTATATCGCTTTTGACCGCAGTACGGGCTCTATTCGTCTTTTATGGCCTGTTTCGTGTACACGATCTTGGGTTCTTGGAAGGATGTGCCTGTCGGACCGACCGCAATCGCCGCGATCCTGACGAGAGAGACTTTGCAAAAGGCACATCTGGGACCCGATTTTGCTGTATTGTTGTGCTTCATCTCCGGTTGTGTTTCTTTACTAATGGGCATTCTGCAATTAGGTAACGTATCATAAAAAACACACAAGGATTACATGACGTGATTTTCCTTACCTTCGTAAATGTATTTTTTTTTTGTCTCGCACTTTTCCACGTAACACGCACGTTATTTCACGTTTAAATTGTTTCTTTTTCTTTCTGCGACAGCTTTAATTTAATTTATTTTTCGCCTAACGCGACAATTAGGATTCTTGCTGGATTTTATATCGGGGCCGGTGTCCGTGGGTTTCACGTCGGCGGCTTCGATCATCATCGCCACTAGTCAGGTGAAGGACATTCTCGGGATCAAAGTAACCGGCACCAAATTCGTTCAGGTCTGGCAAAATATCTTCGAGCACATCAGAGAGACCAGATGTTGGGACACTATTCTGGGAATCGTCTGTATAATCATTCTGTTGCTTCTTCGAGTAAGTGCGCCATTATTGAAATAATCGCAACAGGTTGCGGGAAAGCAACTCCGGGGTTCTTGCTCCGGCGTTGCTCGCAATTTAACAATGGAAACTCGAGAACCGCGCATTGTTCGTGTTCACAGAAGGTGAAAGACTGGCTGATAGTACCAAAGAATACCAAAGTACCGTCGCAATTACAACAGGTTATTGCAAAGCTAGTCTGGCTGATCTCCACAGCAAGAAACATCATCATAGTGATCGTTTGTGCGGTAATGTGCTGGCTCCTCGAGGAACATCTCGGAGAGTCGCCTGTCATTCTGACGGGTCACGTGAAGCAGGGACTGCCGGAAGTTCGTTTGCCGCCTTTCGAATCCCACGTTGGAAACGACACTTACACTTTCATCGACATGATCTCCGCTCTCGGTACCGGCTGTTTGGTCGTTCCCATGCTGAGTCTACTGGAAACTATTTCTATCGCCAAAGTATTCTGTAAGAAAATTCTAAAAAAAAACAAAATTATCAATGTATTCGAATTTTTCTATTAAATAATAACTAAACATAAAATTCTTGAAATAAAATTACTTATAAATATTACAGTTAATTTGTTTGGACTAACACTAAAAAAATAATATATTAATATCTAAAATAATGCTTTTCTTACGTTTCATACATAACGTATATACGACCTGTTTCGGGTAATTAAATTTATATTATCTCTGCAGCTGATGGCAAGTCGATAGACGCGACTCAAGAGATGTTGGCACTGGGTGCATGCAACGTGGTTTCGTCGTTCGTGTCGTCAATGCCTGTGAGCGGCGGTCTCAGCAGAGGTGCGGTGAACCACTCGTCCGGGGTTAAGACGACACTCGGCGGCATCTATACCGGACTGCTGGTGCTTATATCGTTACAGTTCCTGACACCCTATCTATATTACATTCCAAAAGCTGCTCTGGCGGCCGTCATCATCGCCGCGGTCGTCTTTACGGTGGAGTTTCAAGTGGTGAAGCCCATGTGGCGAAGCAAAAGTACTTTTTCCTCTATGTAAATGTAGACGAAATCGTCATACAATAAAGCGGCTGGGGAAATAGAAAGTTCATATCGCAATGCTATTTTCAGAAATCGATCTCATACCGGCCGTGACCACGTTTCTGTGCTGCCTGTTTATACGACTCGAACTGGGCATAGTAATCGGCATCGGTATAAATCTCTTGTTCCTACTTTACGCCTCGGCCAGACCGACGTTGCGAGTTCACAAAGCTACAGTAAGTTTACAACCTTGTGTGAAATAAAAAACATATTTTGCAATTATCATCGTTTATTTCTATTTGGTTTCTTAAAATTTCTCATTTGTTTTTTTTATATTTTAATTTCTGTAATGAGATTTTTCTCATATATAATTTTTCTTATTCGCGCGTCCTCAATTAAACAACAATCGAGAAGTTTTCTTCGTAACACAATCATAATCTACAAAACGTACAATATATCGTGTTTCTTGTTTGTTTTTACAGAGCATTAGTGGCTATGAATATCTTGTCATCACTCCGGATCGAAGCCTGGTGTTTCCGAGCGTCGAATATGTCCGAGCTGTTATTAGCAAGCAAGGATTACGAGAGGGAATCAACGTCCCTGTTGTGATAGATTCCACGCATATTCAAGCAGCTGATTTCACAGCGGCAAAAGTAATTTTATCGACAAAAATTCATTCAAAAGATAATAAAAAGTTGCTCGCTTGTGCGATATAATCGCGCAGACATATCGTTTATTGTAACTGCAATTCTCTCTCTTTTTTTAGGGCATCAAAACTTTAATAGAGGATTTTGCGAAGAGGGGTCAGCCATTGATTTTCCACAATTTAAAGCCGAGCGTGATCGAAATATTTAAAGGCGTAAAACCCTCGGGACTCACATGCAGTTCCAGCGAGATCGAACTCAACGACTGCCTTAAAGGTAAATTTAATTTTTATAGTGGCTCTGGTCTATGTTGCATAAAAATAAATTTTTATTTACGTATTATATATATATGTATTTTTGTTTACGTATTATATATATAGGTATTATATTTTTATATTGCAGAATATACAAATAGCTCAACCGAAACTCTCAATCGATATTGAAGAAAATATGGAAAACGCGCAGTATATTTTTCGAACGTCAGTGTTATAACGGGAACATTTTGCTACCGCTATAGACTGTGCAGCGCAAAAAAGTGTCACTTTCAAATTTATTTAATTAAATTAAGAGGTTGTACATATGTATTTTAGCACATTTCAGTATAAAATTAGTCTGTATGATATTTTTGTACTTACGAAAGGCAGGAGTTTCAATTATTATTTACATTTCGACGCAACATTCATCCAACACATTCAGATACAAACAGATCTATAGAATAATCTGGCGCTACAACCGAACAAAGTTGTACATCAAAGTAGCCTCGTTATTCAAGAAAATTAGATAGCTACAAAGTTGTAAAATGATCTTTTTATATCATTTATACAATAACTTCTCTCTCTCTCTCTCTCTCGACTTTTCTTTGAGCTTGGATATTATTTTTTAAACACATTAGTACAAAATTATGTTGAAAGAAAAAACGGCACGAGATATTAGTTTTTAAGATTCGTTAAAATTTAAAAAATTTTTATTATCTCAATTTTTATTCTCTCAATACTGAGGCATTGTATGAAAAACTTTTATTCTGTATTTACGACCTTTTTTTTAAAAAAAACAAAATTATCTCGTTTTTTCTCCTTCCCCTCCCGCTAATTATATGCGTACGCTATTGACTTATTTAACTCATGTTGTTCTGTGTCAAAACTCTGAAGCAGACTCTTTCTGACGACATTGTAAGCCGATTGTAAATAATCTCATTGTAAATATATCAGAATTTCGCTCTTCTAAAAATGAAATATGCTTTCGACAAACGCGAACACACGTGACACACGTTTAAAATATATCAGTCATATTTCAAGACAAATCTGTTGTGATATACAATATTGCAAAATATGTACATGTGTGTATTGAAAATCAACAAAAATATTATTAATTAACGCTGATTTCACGAGCACCTCCGATTGGCGTTGCTATGTAGAATGCGGGTGTACCGGAGTACCTACGTGAAGCAAAAATATATATGTTTTTTACCGCTTACAAATGATATACGAGCTTAATATAAAAAGAAAAAAGAAAAAACGAAAAAGATATTCACTTCGCTTTTATTTGTTGAATCGCCCTCTCAATCGCGTCCTTTCTCAACAAAGTGACGGTGCAACCACCGAAGCCCGCACCTGTCAAGCGACTTCCCAACACACCATCCACCTCTCTAGCGGCTGAGACAAGCGAATCGAGCTCTGCGGAGGAGACCTCGTAGTCGTCGCGCAGTGAATCGTGACTCTCGTTCATCAATTGGCCGAACTGTTGAAAATCACCTTTCTCGAGCGCCACCGCGGCGTTCAGGGTTCGTTGAATTTCCGTAATCACGTGGCGAGCTCTTCTCACAACGTGAACGGCCGCGTTCTGTGATTCAAGTACTGAGACAAAAAAAACAAACACCGTTATGCACAAAACAATTAACTCGCGTTGCACATAAAAACCAATTAAACAACAAAACCTGTAATTAGATATTAAAATTAATATTAGATATTAGATTAATATTAGATATTGATTTTACAGACGTGTAAGAAAGATTATATTAGAAGAAAATTGAAACATCGCAAGAGAAACAATACCTTGAATGTCATTTATATTCGCATCCCTCAAGCTTTTTTTGTCCAATATTTTCGCAGCTTCGTAACAACAATCTCTGCGCTCGCGATAAGCGCTCGAGCTCAACTTGTGCGGCGCGTTCGAATTCGTTATGAGGAAAACGTAGTCGTCTATGTAAAGCATGGGTATTTGCTTTGTGGTGAGATCACGACAGTCAAGCAAGAGAGCACAGCCCTCCTTGCCCATAGTCGAGATGAACTGGTCCATTATACCGCAAGGCACTCCGGCGAAGTCGTGCTCCGCTTTTTGACACGCTAAAGCCTGTGACATTTACAAACCACGTTTTTGTTAACAACATAAGCTCGCGATTTTCAGAAAAAAAAAACAGCAATACATTCAATATAAAAACGCCGATAAAAATATTAAATTATATTCGATAGATATTTAAAATAATAAAAAAAAACAAAAACAAAAAACAAAGACTGCGATTGCCAGAAAAAAAATCTACCTTCTGTTCTGGTTTCTCTGGTTTTTCTCCGCTTAGCGCCTCCAAGAAGGTGTAAGTCGCTACTTCTAATGCCGCCGAGCTGCTGAGACCAGCACCCGCCGGGACAGTCGATACGACAACCGCGTTGAATGCAGGAACATCGCCTAAAATACATTTACATATTGATTTACTGGTCACTGGTGGATTTATAAATTCCGTCTTGAAACAATGACTACTCTAAGACTTTATTTGTCTAATGTCGCAGAGTTGATTAACGTCACAAATTGTTAAAAATCACAAATTGTTCTCGCTTTTTGACAATAATTAATTAAAATCACGAATAACTTACAAACAAAATTAGCGACGCATCCTTTTATGTAATTCGCCCACTTTGGTTCTCCCGGTTTTATGCTGTCCCGCCGGCCTGCTTCGAATTCAAATTCGTTCGTGGTGCCGATCGCGTCGCTCAGAGAAACGATCTTGCTCTTTTTACCGTTGTGAGATTTTTTTCCGACTATCACCGTCACCATCGGTAGTGCCTGATAATAAATTCACAACATTTTAAACGTCAATTAAATTCTTTTTATAACATAAATATTTCAAAATAATAAATTATTCGCACAATTAAATAATCGGGATAAAGTTAAACTCTCTGCAATCGCTAAAGAAAAACTGCAATAACAACTTGCGTAATTACAAACAATCGACGTGTAATAAATACGAATATTAGTTGGGGCTCGTGTTTCATTGATCCACGACCTCGCATCGGCAGCGCTTGAGTCGTGTCAAAGAGCGCGCTAAACTTGCGTTTATCGAGCGAGTCTTGCAATTTGCATTCTTCGCGCATTATGTAAGCGCAATAAAAACGCAATGCGATCCTAACATCTTCAGAGATCAAATGAAAGAACAAGCTGAACAAGCTTTTCTCTTCCACAGAAAGTAATTCGTAATTACATGCGAAATACACAAATAGTTGCGCGCAAAAAGTTTATGAGAAAATTGAATTTTTCAAAAAGCTGGGGAGAATTTTATTATTACCATCGGCAACACAAAACCCTCGTTGTAGTCGGTGTGCTCGCCGATGAGATTCACGCGTCCCGGCGCGTACACGCAGACGACGGCCTGCTCGCCGAATTTCTCGGCGTAAGTGCTCAACGCCTTCGTCTTGACGCTATTAATGTCCGGCACCGGCGTGGCCATGCTGACGGATTTTTTTTTACTCCGCTCGAGTAAACACACTTGGAAACGCGCGACGACGCACGACACCGGATGTGGAGATTAAGCGACAAAGTAGATAACCGCCGCCACGATCGAGAGTCACGAAGATACTAATGCTAATACAAATGCTCCGTGGCGCGCGATTAAGACAAAAAAAAAAAAAAAAAAAAAAAAAACCACAAATATTCCTTTTTTTTATATAACTTCATTTGTATTAATCACTAGGTTAA
>NW_018020782.1:21640-32861 GCF_002006095.1 Pseudomyrmex gracilis | reverse complement strand
CATAAAAAAAAAAAAAAAAAAAAAAAAACAAACGGAACGGGAACGTTATCACTCGCGCGACACTATTTTGTTCGTACAAATATGCCTCGATTAGCGATACGAAATCGACAATTAATTTACATGTAATTACAGAATGTTGAGAAAATTCATTGCCGTGTGTGTAACAGCGCGTAAAACGCGAACTTGAGAATAAAAACAAAGTTTGATACGGTTCGCGGTACGTCGCATAATATATTATTCAATTAGAGTAATAATTCTCTTTAACACAGACGTAAGAAGAAGCTTCAGCTGTGTTGCGCGAATATATACACACACACACACGCGCGCGCGCGCGCGCTCGCGCGTTTAGGCCAATCACGCGACGTTCGATTTTCCACACGAGCGCGATTCCACACCAGCACATGCTGGCTTCACTGCTGTCGCATTTTGATCACCTGATGCAGGTGTTTTCGTTGACGAGGTATGTGCGACTGACACACGTTGAGTTGCGGCGACGACAAACCGAGTTTACGACAAGACGCACGTCATGAAGATATCGCGGACGATTTAACGGCAATATATTGCCGGAGAATGTGCCATGTCGGTCTCGGATCCTCTCATCAAAGAGCTGAAAGGTAATTTGAACAGGTTAGACGCGTGTGATGCGCTGACTCTCTTATATATATCTTTTTCCTCCGTTATCATCGTATATTTACATCTGTCTTATCTTGCAGTTTTAGAAAAATTGTCGATGGATAATATCGGTATCTAACTTCTCTGAGAATCTACATGTTTTTTTAAAGATATACAGGTCAAAGATATTTATTTTAAAAATGTCTGATATCACACAGAAATAATAACACACACACACACAAATAATATTAGTCCAATTAACTAAATTTAAGATCTTAATAAGATACAAGTGTTTTTTTGTATTTTTTCTAAATAAAAGAGTTTTTTCAAACTATCACATCAATGTTTTGTATGAGTTATTATTATTTGTTGAGAATCCTTGTATTTTCTACATGTAGTTATCAACAGATTTATATGAGAGTATAGATTTTTTTGTCAATATTGTTTAATTACTTTTGTCGTTGATATATTGAGCAAATTATTATCTCTCTGATGAAAATATAGATTATACATAGTCAGTTTTCTTGTGTGTTTTTCCAGGATGGACTCGAAAGTTGATGGAACACGCTAAACAGATCACTGATGAAAACGAGAACCTACATCACTTTTGCAAGAGCTTAGAAAATTGCTTCCAAAAGGGTTTATTGCCTTATTTTGATAATAACGTTGGATACCTAAAGATAGCTTGCGCATGGAACTGGTTGGAACACATAGTTGCAAGAAATTACAGGCAAGCCGAGAGCTTCTCTCAATTTTTCCAATAAAAACAACACCATCTTGATATCCACTTCACGATTGTCCACAAATGTTTGTTTATAATATGATGTTTTTTTTTAGTTCTTATAACACGTTGTCATTGGTGGTTGAGCAGGTAAAGGAAAATCCAAAAGTACAGACATCCATCGGACGACTTCGTCTTTTGATAAGAATATGTCTGGTACGAAAATGCCTTCACATGCCGGTCGAATTATTGGTGAGACATTGGTGTCACATCCATCTTGTTGTCTCAATGTGATATCTACATTATTTCTTGATTATCTGTAGAAACTGACAATTGTGTGTTACGTGTAAACATTATAGGCCAGAATGCCAACTCTAACTGCCGAGTTTTACGAATTGAAGAGCATCTTGGGAGATGACATTCTGCGAGAGATACTGTTGTCCGTGCTGTTGCAGTGCGGCAAGTTCAACTTCAAGCTGAATTTGAGAAACGCAGCTTTCCTGGACGACACCTGGCAAATGCCCAGGTGCGTGGCTTTAGAACTGGTGCCTTGCAAGAACTTAGGCATCTCTGTGTGGTGAGTGTCTTACTCTACCTTCGAAACAAGAAGAACTGATGAATCTTATTATTCGATATTGTGTGTGTGTTCGCAGTTTCACAAACGAAAAGGCACTAATCGTAAACGTCAACGAGAGATCGGTGGCCGCTGAAGACGTAAGAAAAGTCTCTCTCAATATCTTAGCTTAGCTCTGGAAATTTAAAGAGGTCTTAAATTTGATATTGTTTACATGCTGCGAATCAGAATAAAGTCGAGATCGGAGATGTACTCGATGAGATAAACGGGAATGTCATCAACGGGAGCAGTAAGGGAAAGCTAAGTAAAATTATGAAGAAGGCGAGCGGACAACCAGTGATGCTACACATCGTCAAGGTGCATATGTCTTGCAAAGAAGAACGTTCTCTTTTAAAGAGAAATATAACAACGTAATTATCATATAAATTATGTTGATGCGTACTAATACATGCGTTTTTTTAGCATCGTAGCAAAAACTCTCGCGAACTCTATCCACCGATTGCGGACCTTGTCAAAAGTTCAGGTGTCGAGAACGTGAAGTGTTTGTTGTCGCAATTAGACCAAGTGGAAGCCACTAAAAAAGAAGACCATATCTCTAGATTAACGAACAAACCATCGACCGGTGGATTTTCTGTCAAGTATTGCGGCTCGGTCCACGTTGGTGCGGAAGGCAACGTTAAGCAGATCGAAAAGGCAATGTGGCGTTTATTGAAATCGGACGAAGTGAAACAAGTACCTGTGAGATTTGAATGTCTAGAAATAGGAATTAAAGTAACTCGAGAGACGGACAATCAGGTAAGCTGTTCTCGATGACACATTGATGATTCAAATTTTAATCAGGATATTGTCTGTATAAATTACATAATTTAAGTTTAAAATGTAATTCAAGAGAAAGAGACAAAATATAATTGTAACACGCGGAAGTACGTATGCATTAAACAATTGCGATATTTCTTACAGGTAATATTCAAGCAAAGCTACATGGAAATCTCATCGTGCGGCCGTACCAACAACATTCCGGATTACTTCGCATTTATCGCAGGGTAAATTTCATCAAAACAACAAATATATACAATTCTATAAAAATATAAACACATTCTCTCTCTCTCTCTCTTTCATCACACACGTGTGGGTTTTAGGGAAACAAATTGCAACGTGGCGAAAAAGTTTGACGCTTACATTTTTTATCATCGGAACGAAACAGAGGTTCAACAAATATTGCTGAGTCTGGTACAAGGATTTCAGCGTACACATTTTGCAGTATAAAAAAGAAGTTACTTCAAATATCAAATATATATCTGTTGGATGTTTATTATATAGCTTTATCAAATTTATAGAGAAGAGAAAAATACAATTTATTCTTACCTTTGTGTATTTTTCTTATGGTTGTTAAGATCTTTTGATTTCGTGTGATAGGACTGCCCTTCTAAAAATAAACCAACACAAAATTACAAAAAATCGTAGTTTTGTTCTAGTCTATGCATATATTTGTTAAGAGAGACAACGTTTTTTAATTGAAAAAAAAAAAAAAGTAGTAAAAACAAATTGAAGTTTATTTTATCTCATTTATTTTTTACTTGCAAATACGCACACACGCGCTACCGCATCCGAGTGTTGCGTCAAATTCTAGGTAGCACCAGTGAGAGGGAGATAGTATGCGATACTAGCGCGAGCAATAATCGATCGAATCGCAAATCGATAGACTATCCGCGAGTGTCCACTGGCGGCCGCGGGGTGACGTCGATTGACGTCGGGGACGTCGGGATCGCGTCGGGGGTTGGGTTTGAACGGGAAGCGTAACCGTCGCGTCGTGGAGAATTCACGAATCGGTTCGTTATTTGTGGCTGCAAATGATCGCGAATCGTGTGAGTCCCGTAGATGCACTTTCTGAACTTGATGTTTTTTTCCCCGTCCGTCCTCTTCCTTTTCTCGCGTGTATACGTTTTGGTTTAAATGGAATTGATCAACGAACATATGTGTCGCGGAACAGCTTGAATTTCTTTTAAATTTCGTATTTTCGAAGATCACGCGCAAGCTCTTCGCGCGCAACAGAGTTAATTAAAAATCATCATCACCGATACGCGCGAGATGTAAAACTTCACCTTTTCTCCTTTTGTATTTTTCAATTCAAATTTAGAAAGTGCAAGAGAGTGCCAGAGTGGGACGTGTGTGCGCATTGCGCGGTGCCGTAACCTTCCGTCCGTTGTCGTCAACGTTGTCATCGTCGGCTCGTCTCGGCGGTGCTCGGCGTCGCTCGACTCGCTCGCTCAGTCGTGTAGCAGAACCGAATCGAGAACTACGGAAGAAGCTGGAGCGGGTTCTCGGTCGCACCGAGAGCGAGAGCTAGGCTAGGACAGGCTAGGGGCAGCGCGATCCACGAAGCAGGGGTGGAAAGATGGCTGCCGAGGCGAATGTTGCGCCGGAGAACCAATATTTCTACGAGGATGTCGTTTATCGGGTGGATAAGCGGGGCAATGTCGTCTTCGGCATTGTCATGGAGAACGACGACCACGACATGTTTGACGAGAGCTCCGACAGCGGGGAGAGCCAGCCGAAGCGCAAAAAGGGCGAAATCCGCATGATCTGGCATCCGTCCGGCGTCGAGGAGAGGGTCAACTGCAAGAAGGTATCGAGATTGTTATTTCAGAATTGACGAATTGCTCGTGACCTAGTATCCGCCATCTCGGTACTTCCTGATATGCTTATGTTGTTCAATATTATTTGTGTTCTTTTGTACTTGTAAAAGCATGAGAGAGACGACACATCTTTGTTCTCTTCTATATGGATTTTGTCAGCATGATCTCGATTGATACTTCCAGGTTCATTTGGCCGACAGGACACTCATGCCTGGAGATGTGGTACGCAGAATGATCAAGGGAAAGGACACACAAAGAGGCTATTGCAGAGATGTGGAACTGACTGCGTGTGTGCAAGTCATTGGTACCAAACAGATTCTCACAGATATCAAGAGTGAAGACCTAATTCCTTTGCAAGTGTGTTAATATATAAATTACAGATGTGTGATTTGTTTTTGTTTTTATTTGTAAACTGAAACAAGCAATCGTATCATTTGTAGGAATTTGCAACAGATATGGCAGTTTGCATGGACTCATGGGTTGGTGATATCAGAATGACACATTTCAAACTGTGGCTGGTCACACCAGATGGGTCTCATTGTGTGATAAATGAAATGGATTCTTGTATACTGGGACAATTGGAAGAGACGCGAGACAATGTAAGATTGAATTGTAACCTGTCACAGAATTGTGAGAAATTTTGTGATGTGAATGTCTTTTCAGGATAATGATTTTCCTCACTCAACGGAATTCTATCCCGGTCAAAGTCTGTGGGGACCGGTTCATTGTTTGGAAGAAGCCGAATGGATTCAGTGCACAAAGGAGATGAAAGCAAAGAGAAAAGCTAAACCGCAGAAGATGATCAAAGTGAACGTGGAGAAAGTAGAAACCGATTGGGTAGGCGTACATTGGCAGTGCCGTGCCTACTCGAAGGACGGTGCTTGGTCTGATCAGGCGCAACCGAAATTCGTGGTGGAGGGTGAGGATTTGAAAAAGCTGAAACTGCTGAACATATTCGAACCTTCGACCGTTCAAGTCGGCGATCGTAATTTCTACATCATCAAGGGTAACGAGAACGTTATTACTCGCGAGCAGTGGCGAAAACAACAGAGAGATATTTTCCGAGTTCCTAAGCAAAGTCCAAAAAAGACGCGTCCGAATATCACGGTAACAAAGTTGCCAGATGACAAGAAGAAGGAGCAAAAAACCGACAAAACATCAGATCAACAATCGGCAGACGAAGACGATAGTGACAGTATTTATTTGAAAAATGTAATGAGCAATCTTGTTGCCGCAAGTTTGTTGGAACCGCCGAAGACCAAAACAAAACACGCTGAAAGCTCAGACGAGTGGGACACCGAAGACACCATGGGTTCGCAAAGCGACAGCGCTTCGGTAATTTTTGTCTTTTTTTGTTTTTCTTTTGTTTAAGAAGATAAGAAAAATTAAGAACGAGAACAAGTTGCGCATTCTTTCTAGATTTCTAGCGGCTCTTCCAGTATGTCGTCAGTAGGAAAGAAAAAGAAGTACGCCGCACTGGTAACGAGAATGCTGAAGAAAAAGAAGTTACGAAAAGCAAAGAAGAAAGTACCACCTGTCCCATTAATTCCCGGGACTAAAATAGTCGTAGAAACGTTGTCCACTAATACGAAAGCCAATGTGGTGTGGCAAGATGGCTCAGTAGAATTTGGTACTGATATAATTCCTATTGTATTTCTGGTTGTTTTATCATAAACTCTGTTGTCTTATATGAGATATTGTTTTTTTATATATAATATGTATATAAGAAATTATTTAGCACAGAGAATGTGATGTGTGTTAAATGTTATTTACATTTTCAGGTATACCATCAACACAGCTGTATCCAATTCACCACTTGGACGATAAGGAATTTTTCCCAGGCGACTTTGTTATAGACCAAAAGGACGAATCTAGGATGTATGGAGTTGTACAAAATGTCGATCATCAAGGCCGTACTGCTAAAGTGAAGTGGTTCCAGACGTATACTTCTAGTCAAGATCCAATGTAAGTGTGTAAAACATATTTTTCCAATCTTTCTCGAATGTTTTTTTTTTTTTCGGAATTTTCTACTTTCTTCTATATCTTAGAGAAGCTTGCCGTTTAAATTAAAAAATCAATATAAATGAGAGAAGATGCTGGACTTTTTAAATTTGTATCCATCATGTCTTTCCTAGACCAATCTTCTTGGAGGAACGTGAAGTGAGTGTTTACGATTTGAAGGATCATCCAGATTTTCAATACAGACCGGGAACATTGGTGATTCGAATAGCGAATTTTGAAGGCGAGGACGCCAAATGCACCGCCGGTCAAGTATTGGATAATTATCCGGAGGGACAAGTAAAAGTGTGGTGGGTCGATGGTCATATTAGCATGTGCTGGCCACAGGATCTGTACAAGGTCAGCGAGTACGATAGTGACGAGGGAGAACTGTGGGATGACGTGTCGTCCGATTCATCTTGGGAGACGGAGTTGGAAGATTGCTTTATTGCTGACAACGACGGCGTCGAGCAAACGGAATTGGAGAACATAAAACCCAAATTAGCAGCGCACATCGAGAAGGCCAGGATTGCGATGTCACGACTGGAAGAGATCTTCACGCAGAATCCGTCGTTACAGACAACGGAAGTGATGAGAAAACTACTCGAGGTTTACAAGGATTGTCGTTACATGGACAAACTAATGGGCACGTCGTTCTTTCACGAGTGCCACTTTCAGGGACTTCTCGAGCGAGTGAGGGAACGTGGGAGAGCGAATGTCGCGCAACGTATGGCGGATCAAGTGACAAGACTATTTACACCTAAATCCGAATGTCCGGAGAAATCTATAGACAAAGATGGTGTAACCATCTCGAGCAACAACGACGATCAGTACGCGATTAGCGTGGCGGAGAAGCAAGATGACACCACCAATATCGAAAACAACGTTCCAAAACAAACCAGCGAAGAACCCGTTAATCAGTTATTTATACAACCTAACCCCAATCCTGAAGACTCTGGATTGTACTCGGCAGAAAATTCGAAAAAGGAATCGGGCTCGAGTGAGTCCAGCGGGGAATTTCTTATGAGCGAAGACGTCAATAACGCGCCAGAGTGCTCGTCCACGATGAACTACACACTTTCGCCGGAAAAAGAAGAAACGAACAAGATAAGGAAAGTTCCAACGAGTCTGACCACTTCTCGTAACGTCGCACCGACGCTCGTATGCGTCAAGCTGTGTAACCTAATAAAAGCGCAGCTCGTATTGGCACATGCCGAGGTATCCAAGAGGTTTGGTCTGGGCAAGATGTCATTGTCGGAAGCGGAGAAGACTTCTCCGTCTCCGCAGAAGAAACCGAAAAGCGAAAAAGAACGTCCAGATACGATAGATCCGTCCGAGAGTTCTATCGACATTCCGCCATTGGTTTATGCCGACGGGGAAGGCTTTTCCATAGAAGAAACCGCACCTGATAATCACAAGTTCAAGCTGACCATGTTCCAACCAACCGACCCAACCAACTTCTTCAGGACCGTGTCCAAAGAATTGAAACTACTCAAGAGTTCGCTCCCGCCCGGTGTGTGGGTGAAGGGATTCGAAGATCGTATAGATCTGTACTCCGTGATGTTCCGCGGTCCTGAGAAGACTCCCTACGAAGACGGTCTCTTTCTTTTCGACTTCCAACTGTCCGCCGATTACCCGGCCGCGCCACCGCTCTGCCATTACATCTCTTACTGCAGCGATCGACTGAATCCCAATCTCTACGAGGACGGAAAGGTTTGTGTGAGTTTACTAGGCACCTGGTCCGGTCGTGGCACGGAAGTGTGGACGAGCTCGTCAACTTTGTTGCAAGTGATCGTTTCGATACAAGGTCTAATTCTTGTGAGCGAGCCGTACTTCAACGAGGCCGGGTTTGAGAAGCAGAAAGGTTCGCAGCAGGGACGCGAGAATTCGAGAATGTACAACGAGATGGTGATGCTGAAGCTGGTCCAAGCGCAAACCAAATTGCTGCAGCATCCGCCATCTGTGTTTCAGGACATCATTATTGCGCATTTCAAAAAGCACGCCGAGAAATTACTGAAGCGACTAGAATTGTGGATGGAAATATCCGAACAGCATAACAATCAACACCCGCTGTCTCCGGTCACCCCAACCACGTTCAAACAAATTGCTAATATTGGTATGACATTTTTTACAATGTGTTCTATAACATATTTCAAAAATTTAATAATTTTTTTAATTTTTTTATTTTACACACAGACGAGAAAGTATTGCCCGAATTTCCGCTCATCCCGGCGTCTCGAGGTTTCTGCATAACTCTCCGCAAGACTCTGGCGACGTTCAAAGAGGTGCTCGTTAAGGAAAACATAATAAAGAAACCGAGTGAATCGCAGGATAACGAAAATCCCACGGACTTGAGGAACAACGCCGCGAACAATTGCAACGAGGAAACGTCCATGTCCGCTGATGGCAAACCAACCATTGATTGCAATGAGAGCAGCAATACGCGGTCGAACAACAAGAAAAAACCAAGCTCAAACGATAATCAATCTATCAAGGAAGAGACGTTACCTTCCGCAACGAATAGTTACACAATAGCGCCGAGCGAAACGAAAAAAACTACTACGAGCCAGAACACCAGCTAGCCACAAGGTAAAAGTAAGTATAAGTTGAGGCGCTTAGTACGTTTTTTAAATTATACGATTAATCGGTAACATATATTCTAACAATTATGTCGTATAAAAATTTCGAACTTACACGTATAAAACTCACACACGCTATAACTCACTTGCGCGCGATCTTGTATCGACATCGATAAATTTCCAAAACCATGAAACGCCAACATCTCGTTGCTTTCAAATTAGAGAGAATTGTTCCAAGAGCGATCACGAAATAGAGGCGATGAAAAACGCGATTACATAGTGGCGTATATGCGAAACAAAAAACAAAAACAAAAAAAAAAAAGAGAGAACGCGTCCTTGCAACACATACGTTTTTTCGTAATACCGTCGAAAAACTGGACTGTAAAACTGTCGTGTTTAATACGTTCGGCATCTCTCGGATTAAAACACAAAAAAAAGAAGGAAAAAAAAAGTAGAGAAGAGACACTTTATGTGTGTCAAACACGCTCCTGCTCCGTCATTTGTTTAGTTCCGTTTAACTTTTAAGCGAAGATATTGCGTTGCCTGTGACAAATAAGAAGAAGTTAGCACGAATCTCGATTTAGCGAACGATACAGAAAAAAAAAAAAAAAAAATTATATATACATATGTATGAGATATAGCGAAGAGAGACACATGAGATTTGCCATTCTGTAAAAAAAAAAAGAAAAAAAAGAAAAAAAAACTATAAAAGACCAGTAATTAGGCGTGTGAAATTAAGTAAATATTTCACGTTAGGAGATTTTAAAAGACAATTTATAGCACAGGCGCGGTCGCGCATTAATGTCTAATGCGCGTCAAGTTGCATCTTTCAGTGTTAAAAGATTAACCCTTTCTCGTCCGAACAGTTCTATTCCGCGAAATGCGGAATTAACACGGCGTATTAGTAATAAAACGTGTAAAAATACATTCCCGTGTCGCAACAACGTTGTTTACAAAGTTAGTTGGTTTTCGATGCGAGATTGTTGAAGGAGAGAGCCGCTATAGCGGCTATTCTAAAACGTCGCTCAGCGGGAAGCCACTAGAGTGGCGATTCGTTCTGAAAGATCACCCAGCGGGAAGCCGCTATAGTGGCTTGTTGTATAGGGCTTAAAGGGTTAATTATCGAGGCGTTATCGGCGCAACTTTACGCGTGTAAAGGCATTAACTGCCTCTGTTTACGTTGTAAGACGTGGGATCGTGCAGCGCCGTATATGGTTTGTGACGTCAGAAGCGAGAAATGACGTGGTGCGCGATTTGTTTTGCTCTTTAGCTTTAATTCTCTTTGGATTTTCTCCAAAAAAATATTTTCGTAATCTTTTTGAAGCCTGTGAAATACGCGCCGGCAACTCTCTCTGACGTGTCGTGTACGTACGATATGTCGTCACGAAATGTGTAAATAATTCTCTAGCGAGGTATGCGACTACCGCGTTTTTCTCACCTGAGTCGTTGTGACGGTTGGAAAAACAAAAACAAACAATTGTTAATTTACCGCGCGCGCGTATCGCTCACCGTTAATCGAGTTGTCGCGGCCGCATCTCCAAGAAGGATCACGACAATATTGACTTCTTTACTTAGGTAAAGCCGACATGGAAAAACAACTGAATTAAATAAAGCCAGACCGAAATAAATAAAGCATAAAGAATGGGCGCGCGCTGCGTATATATATATATATATGTATATATGTATACATCGTTTTGTCGCTTCTGACGCTCGCAAATCGATATACGACGATTGCTCTCTCGTGAAGAGGCTTTCCGTAGCCGATTCCTTAAATTTCACCGCATCTCTCGCATTTTTCTCTCGCGTCGAGCGCACTTTCAGTACCGTGATCATCGTTCAAGTAGAGTAATTAAAATTAATTTCTCCGTCGAGATGTGACAACACACATCTAAAGCTGTTATGCCATCCAGACACTGTAATACCGATTATTCACAAGCGAAAATACTACGAAGTGATTTTACTCACAGGCGTGGGCGTAGCGTTTAGGACAAAACAATTCATATTTAGATGGGGAAAAAAAAAATCTTTACGATATAGTTGTATATCCGATGTTATGAGATTTCCTATAGAGCGTAGCTTGTAAAGCATAGAGATTTTAGAG
>NW_018020782.1:2083-19583 GCF_002006095.1 Pseudomyrmex gracilis | reverse complement strand
TCGAAAGATGATCGATATCTAAATTTAGATGTACAGCAAGTACGCGGGTTGCAAGTGAAGAACCATTTACGGTCGGTTCGGAAGTAAACTAAAATTGAAAAAATTGTAGTTTTACAAAAAATATAAATAAAACATTACAAGACAATCCATAATTGACAATGAAAGATCAACAAAAAAGTAAAATAAAGTATACATAAAATTACGTTCACACTGTCCATAATGTGTCGTTTATTCAAATATAAAAAAAATGTACATCTCGTGCGTTCACATCTAATTTAAAAATGACGTCATTTTCAAAAGTTTTGAACAATATTACAAAATTTGTTCTTTTTACTTAATTAATTATAGAGATTACAAATTGAAAATTTTGTACACGCGCCCAATACAAATTGACTGAAGGAGAAAAAAATATACAAATGCTAAATTACCGAAGTCACAATTCATATGTTCCTATTTGATGGTAACGTGAATAGAAAGTAATAAAGTGTATAAAAACTGATAAAGGTGTATTAGCAAAAGTATATCGTACTATCTTGAGGAATAGATAAGCTTGTACACTCATTTATCTCTATCTCTTATCAAAGGTGTGATTCAGTACTCGTTGCGTAGACCGTGTAGAGTTGATTGCGACAAAAATCTGTGTTCCATTATATTCGTTTTTTTTATATATGTATATTGATAGTTTTTGTCGAAAATGTACTCAAAAAAATTCGTGTGCTACTTAACTCTTGGTTTGCGTAAGTAGAAATTAATTCACATATACACAAAAGAAATGATGAGACGCGATAACTCGATAACTAATTGATGATAAAAGCGGCAATCCATTTTTCACATCGGTGCGTTACAAAAAATGGTTAGATTGATGAAAAATAAATTGTGTGAACGTGATATTTTTTCATCGAGAAATATCAATTAATTTTATTTAATGATGAAATTCAAGTTATTATTTTGAACGTTTCCCTATTTCTCAACGTGATGTAACGTAAATTTTAGTAAGTTTCGTATAAAAATAAATTGTAATACTCTTCTCTCTCTCACTGATTCAATGATGCTGAACAGTTTTGCTGGGGATCTTCTTGGAAGAGGTCGAAGCAAGACGTAAAATTCTAAGAGGTCGGAAGACGATAACCAGACATTATTACAGTAAGTGGAACAATAACATATTAAATATAAAAATGCGGATGATCTGACACGCGACGTGGAAAAATGAGTGAAAAGTGAATCTAAATATTAAATTTGTTAAATTCGTTTTTTTTAGGGGGTCTAGCGATACCTGCTTGGGCCGTATCTGTCTTGACGGGTGTTGGCATGTTACTGATTGGCGGATTACTTTACGCGTTGTTGCAGAAATTCGTAGTCGACGCCGCCGACACCGGAGAAACGACTCACTCTTACCAGCCTGCCTTGCAGCTTGAAAGTTGAATCGCTCTTTTTTTCCATGATGAAAATTTTCACTTACAAGTAAATTACCTACACACACATTCTGAACAATCTAAATAACAAATAATGTAAGACACAGAATTTTGGTAAAAAAGAAATCTAATTTTGTTTTTGCAGAAACAGCTATGTGTCAATTTTCAATTTTATTTTTACTTGATTATATATAGAACAATATATCTAATTAATATCTTAATCCTAGCAGGTAATATCAAATTGTTCGATCATTGTCCATTTCATGAAAATGTGTTTATTACATATATATATATATATACAGGGTGTCGGGTAACAACTGTTTGTGAAGTAGAGAGATTTATACTGTCAAAAACCTTTGCTACTCTGCGAGATTCGCAATAATCAACAAATTCTTTTTAATAATAATTAAAGATATTTAGATGTGTATTATATTATATTATATTATATTATTATATGCTGTTTATATTAACTCCTTCCATTGAGTTGCCGAAACGCTGTTTTGAAACGCGCGGATCCTCACTAATTAAAAACTCGTTAATTATTAAGTAACGCAAAGTGACAAAGGTTACAATTCTCAATATAACTCTATTTATTTCGGAACAATACGGTTATATTATCGGACACCTTGTATATTTATAGTTTATATTCATATCACGTTTTATAAAATCGTAATATGAACAGTACGGGCTTGTCGATTATTAAATCGATATTTTAGATACGCATTTATTCTCTCTTACATACGCAGTAATCTGTTATTTTATCGTTGATTATTAATTGGTATAGTAATTCTCGAAATACGTTTAGATTAATTAGTTATTTATATACTTTACATATCATATATACGTTATATAAAAAGAAAAATCTACAGTTTAAAATTCTCTGCGGTGATATTTGTCGGGATCGAAGTACGATGTGACTACAACACGATTGTTGAACTTTCGTCCCGTAAGAGTTTGCTGCGCTTTCTGGCAATCGATAACACTATTAAATTCGACAAATACCTGTAAAAAAACACATTTTTTTTTTTTTTTAATAAATATAACAAGAATGCAACAGCTTTCTATGATTAATATTGATTTTTACCTTGCCACATCCAGGTACATCAACGCCTTCAATAGGTCTTGGAATTTCTACGGAACGTACAACGCCATATTTATTACATTCCTCTTTTATGTCCTCCAATATGTCCTCGTACTCTTCCTCTTCCATTAATTCTTCTGGCGTGACCATATTGAGCAAGCAAAGCACCTAAAAGACGATGTTATGGTTACACGCGCCGCTTCGTGAGATTGTAATTTAATTTTGAAGATAATTTGGTTAGGAATTATTGAAGTTACCTCGGTCGCAGGTCCGCTCGTGCCAACCATCGACAAACCAGGCACTTGTATTTGTACCGGAGCTTGCGCGCCTATCATAGGATTCTTGGCGCCCACGCTGGCGCGTTGGACAATTAATTTCTTGTCACCCAGTTGCATCCCGTTCAATCCGGCGATTGCCTGGTCGGTCATTGAGACGTCCACGTATTCACAGAACGCATATCCCTTGGACAGGCCAGTCGCGGAGTCCTTTACCAGATTGAATGCCCTTAACTGCCCGAAGCTCATCAGTAGTTCTTTGACCTGTATCATTTACAAGAACGTTAACTTTCCTCGCTCACGTAACACAAATCTTTGAATCTACGAGGTATAGACTATGCAACTCTAAGTAAAATTTAACGATTGCATGTGGATATTGTCAGATAGAAAAAAACAGTGGTAATAGTATTTAAAAGTTTTTTTTTTAAATATAAGTAGACATTCGTAAATTTATTAAACAAGATTCAAGCTACGTTTAAATTACTATTACCAGAATGAAGAAATAAAATTTAAGATTATTTCTCTCAGATTGTGTGTTACGTAATTTTAATGGCAAGATATTTAATTGAATCTCCAAGCAAATTTGAAACGAATATAATAGTTTGCGAAGAAAGTTGCATCGTCTAAAATGTGAGAAAAATGAAATATAAATGCAAATGAATGTTTGAACCACTCTTTCCTCGCTGGCAACTGCTCACGCGTCGCCTTCATCTTTGACGGAACAACTTCCGTTCGATTGTACTCCGGTATCATTTCCTGATCATCATTATTTCGAGCACCAATCTTTGTTCCCCGAACAAGTTAATATACACTTTTTAACGTAATATAAATCTTATTCGTATCTACTTACATACATATCCGCGAGGACTAAGGAAACTGAAAACTCGAAAGTTTTTTTTTTGTTTTTTTGATAAACAACATGTTGCCCTCACTAAAGAAATTAGTTTGTTATAAAATTGATTGCTACATCGCAAAAGCTGTGGTTTTATTGTACTCGACAGTTTTTTTAGTAGATTGAGCAACATGCTTTTTGTATTTTATTGATGTAAAACTACATCGAATCTCAAAGAAAACGCACCATTAACACAGAAGAACCGAAGACACATCAACGGAAGGGGGAGCTATAAAAATCGTCGCATAAACCCAATGTACGGAAGGCATGAGAATGGTATATAAGTACTTGCCTCGAGGGACTGGGCTAGCCTCTCCCCAGGCAGTGTGGTATTTTGTCATGTTCGGTAGTAGTAGTAGTGGTAGAAGTAGTGGTAGAAGTAGTGGTAGTGGTAAGCAAATGCTTTTGATCGGCACGACCCTAAGCTAAGAAATGGGGAGAAAGGGTACTGGTATCAGTCCACAGTTTACTACATAATGACGAGACGTTCATTATCTTTCTTTCTTTTTTTTTGTTTTGTAATTCTCTTACGAACATAGTCCACATGTAAGAATATTGTATTTGACTTCTTTATCCAACAAAAAATTATAACGCTTCTTTTCCTTTATCCTCTTTTTTTTTTTTTTTTTTTTTTTTTTTTTTTTTTTTTTTTAGAAAGTTCTCAACGTACTAATATATATATATTCGAAGATGATTCGTTCTCGCGGTAACCTGTAAACGTAACGAGGCACAAGACGAGACGTGTGCTGTAAAGCCTGAAAAGCCTGTAAAAAGAACAGCTGCAAAAGGGAAAAGTATTCCTGAAAAGAATATATACCGAAGAACTTGGAGCTGTTACCAGATGCACATAAAATTATGTGTTGACCCTGTAATCCCAAAAAGAAAAAAAAAGGAAAGGATTCTGCTATACATGTAACAATGTTGACTTTTTTATGCCTTTCTTGTAGACCTAAAAAAAAAATCCTTCGCGACGTATGTGTCATTGCTGGATGAAAGCGGACGACTCTGCAAAGTGCTTTAAATTGGAAATGCCCAAGAACGTAGTTTTCAAAAAATTCTCTTCCACCAAACACGGTGTGGATCACTCGCGTATCCCTATTCTTATCGAATATTCTTCCTACCCCCCTCCCTGTTGGTTCTGCTAAAAAAAAAACGTCTAGATTTGAAGGACTCGTATCCTCGTGATGGACTGGGTCCGCGACGTGCCTAGAAAGGCTGCAAGAGAAAGGAAAATGATCGCCAATGACACCGCCTGCACACCGCCTAAATGCTGTAACGCCACTAATGTTTTCCCTAAACTAAACAGCATCGAAACAACGATGACGTGCGAGAAGCAATAAAAGACTCCGTAGAATAAAATAGGAAGCAAATCGTCCGAAGGGATGCTAAAAAAAAAAAAATAAAAAAAAACCCGGAGCCACAAACCCCAACCACACACCTCTACCTAACAAGAAACCTAACCGACGCCGAAATTCTTGATGGAAACGCATACATACCTCTATTTGAATATGGATAAGACGAGTTCTTCCGGTCTTGTGTGTGTATGTGAGTGCACTCACCGCTAAATAGCTAAATACCTATATTATAATTTAGTCCTTTTGAGGATAACTTACAATGCGACAGGATTAGCATGCGCGTGTCCTTGTGCTAACCCTGCGCCATTGCTCGATGCAAATTTTCGTCTATCATTGAAGCCTATTCTCCTTTGGGGGAAAAAAAAAAAAAAAAAAAAAAAAAAAAAAAAAAAAAAATAAATTAGAAAAAAAACTACATGTCTCCGATGTGACCGAATAAAAAGATAAATTAACCGTTTGGAATAAGCGTCAATGAAGAAGAATTGCATCCAAAGATGTGCAAGTAAGTAAAATTACTCCACGAATTTGCTGGCATACCTGTTCCTCGTTCAAATAATTTGGCAATCCACCAATGAATATCTTGTGCGGCGAATCTGAAAAACATATACGTAAAGAGTTAAGACATAGACATTTATGTCAAGCGTGAGATATGAACAAAAATTGTATTGCCAAGTGTAAGGAAATGTATGTTCAGAACATACCAGGAACCGTACCTGGCACGTTCATGCTTGGATTATCCGTCATTCCTGGCATTGGTTGGTAGTCGTGCGGTCTTCTTATTTTCAGACTCTGTCCTTTGAAGTTGATGCCATCAAACGCCATGGCTTGGGTAGTCTCGTCTATCGATCGGAACTGTATTTATAAAAAAAAAAAAATACATAAAAAAATCTTAATTCTTCAAATTGCTAATTAATATCTAGAGTTGAAATTAATGATATTTATATCACATATCCCCTTGGATATAAAATAGTTTATTCTGTACTTGTATTATGATAAGTTATACCTCTAAGAATGCAAAATTTTTGTCTAAATTAATTTGACACGCCAGCACAGGATTTCCAGCAGCTTGGGCAAGTCCAGATAGGTGCATTTGTTGATTGAAGAACTCCATCATCTCTTCCTCAGTGACTCCAAATGGAATGTTGCCTACATAGAGTCTTCTGGCCTGTCGAGTAATGGTACTGCCGACCACAGGCACAGCTGCTTGCGGAGTATCAGCTACAATATTAGCAGGTATCTGGCCAGCAGCTTGCATGGCCTTGTACTGTACAGAACAAGATAATTGTGCGCAATTAGACACCTTAAGAAAACACAATCCAGATATGGATACAAGAAGAATTTTACCTGTAAAGGGGTGATGTGTTCAAAACCTGGTGGCGGCACATCCCAATAAAGAGACGGTTTTCTTCTTCTTGAACTGCGACTCTTCTTCGGTGAGCTACTTCTTTTTCTATCTCTTCGTTCTTTAGATCGAGATCTAGACCGCTTCCTACGATCTCTGCTGCGTGAGCGATGCCTCCTGTCACGATCCCTGTCTCGTTCTCTGTCCTTATCACGTTCCTGTCTATCTCGATCTAGATAAAAAAAAAAAAAAAAAATAGAATTATCATTTAATTACATAACATCAAGTAATGTTGCTTGTAAATAAATTACACATTTACATCACACATTGTTCTGACTAAAGTCCAATGTGGTTCTAAAAAAACAAAAGTATTCAATAAAAATTGACAGACGCCAACCTTCGTTTTCATACATTTGTTTGAAAATTTAACTGTCAAAATTTAGGCTAACTTGTTGCAACACCAGAATACACACAAAAGAGAGCTCAAGTAAGTAAAATCTCAGACGTTCAAAAATTAAATGCGCGAGAAGAAATTTCCGATACGCATTTCGAAACATCTGTAAATTGTTTACTAGGCTTTAATCGTGTAACGCGTATGCAGCCATTACTCTAACGAACTGGCCACAATCTTTAGGCAGTTGGCATAACGCGGGAACTTGCCGCACGCAAGTGCACGAAAATGTGAATTTACTCACCGCCGTTGAAATCCTCGCCCATATTCTCCGTGAATCGCTTCTTCGCACGCCGAGAAAAACAGTGCGCGGCGTCACAATTTGCGAACGTTAATTGCTCTTGCACAAGAGACTACAAAAACTTCTTCTGGCGAAATGGCGTGTTCCGAATGGCAATGGCTGCCATTCAGCGGACTCAACAGTCGAGACTTGAGACGTCAATTTTTGCGATTGCTCCGTCTGCGATTAGCTTGTACCTTTTGCCCGGTTCAGAAGAACAGGTCAATTGCGGACAACAAATTCCGACTCGGTCGATTGAGATTCTTCGTCGTTAGAGAAGTGCCACGCATCAAACGAGATGCCGTTTCGTATCTGTAACAAAACTATGTAAAGGAGCGTGGAGAAAACGCAAAGGTTTAGTTCCCCCACAACAATCCAGGTGGCGCTATCGTCGCCGAGAGGCTTAGGCCAGGTTCACAATGGTTGCCAATATGCAGCAACAAAAGTCCTAGAATTTTATCTATTGTTTTTATTTTATCTATATTCCCGGATGTTCGATTCGAGCGCAAATCGATTTACGAGTTCGATTAATTGACGTGTGCATTGGTTTTTTCTCGATTATTTTCGATTTTCTGCGTGTAACTTTTCGGAAACTCGCGAATCGAACTCGAGAATAATCGGACCTCGTGTTCCACAAACACACACACACACACACACACACACACACACACGCACACACACACACACACAACTTTGGGAAAATGTGCATATATACACATTTCTAATTTTAGCAAATAGTGTGTGTTTTATCTCTTCTTCTACAAAAACACTCGATATTTCAAATTGTGATAAAAAAATACATGTTTTTTAAGATACCGTTCTCGACCGCACAACGTGAACGACACTCCGTTTACGTACGAATTTAAATAATCAATCTAGCATCTATACTGTCTTTTTTTTTTTTTTTTATATATATATATATATACTTCTCGAGATCTTTTCGCAGAATTCGCGAAAGACGCACGTAAAAATAATTTTCGACATGTATATTTAAGAAAAAGCGTTACATAAACATATCAATCGCAACACTCGCACGGCGCGAAGCGACGTTCGTCGATTTCGCGGGCGATATCGGGACAAGATCAAGCGCTCGCGCCGGATCCTCCTATCCGTGCATGTATGTGCTGCTCGCCGGATTGACACCGAACTCCCGAGTGCTCCCGTGAGAAAGTCCCGAAGCGGATTCGAAAATGCGCGAGGCAGCACGAGAATAGTGCGGCGCACGGAAAAAATTGGGTCGATGCGCGAAAGATGGCGGCCGTTGTGCGATTCATGTAAAAGGCAGTTTTAATAAGAGAGGATTTTCGTATTTCGGATTTTCTCGGAAAACATGAAGGTGCCGCGTTAGGATCGCGTCGGTCACACGTGCGTCGGAACGCGACCTTGTGTTCCAACGAACGCCGGAGACGAGAATATAATCCGTTGCGGATTTCGTATCTCGTATTTTTCCCCTCTCGATTTTGCGGGGGTGTTATCATTTGTTTATGATAAGCGGCGGTAAAGAAGCCCTCTTTTTCCCTTTCTCTCTCTTACGGCTCGGTACGGTCGTACTCGCGCGAGCACACGGGTTTCCCGGGCCAGGTTACAGCGAACAGGTAACCGCGCGTATTCGCGGTTCGCCGTACGCGACGCGAAGTGAAGTGCAGTGGTGAACATACATAATATACGGAGAACGGGGGGGAAAAAAAAAGAAAGGGACACACTCAACCGAAAGCGCGGAGACAACTCGCGCGGGACAGAGAGAGAGAGAGACTGGAGATAAAGTGTTGCCGGACTTCGGCCCGGTGAGAAGAACTAGTAGAGATGCTGAAGCAATTGCAGATGGGGATGAGAGCTTTCCTCTTAATGGCCTCCCGCGTGTGGACCTGCATCTGTTTTCTACTCAAGAAGCAGGTTAGAGCCGTAAGTAGGTGCTTCGCGCCTCCATTCGCGCCTCCTGCCAGAATCAGGCACGAGTCATGTTCGACACACACGACTTTTCCTCCGCGCGAGTAATGTTGATTTGGTTTTTCTCTCTCTTGATTTTTGTTTTGTTTTTTTTCTTTTCACACACACACACACACGCCGATACATTCACATTGGCTGAGTGAGAAAGAGAGATGCACTCCTAGTAGAAGTTATTCTTATGCTTTATTTCATATGTAATATGTATGATATATGTATGAATATATATATATATATATATATTGTTCTACACTAAATCATATTTAAAAAATTTTGTTGTTTTGCATAATTCGTACTTGCATTCAAAATATTCAAGTCACAGGTGCAAGTAGATACTTGAGTTTTTAATTTGTTGTATCTATAATATTTTTTCTATTTTATTTATAATATTTTTTTTGTTTATACCCATACATACACACATGTATATGTTGTGTATATATATATATATATATATACAACAAGAGGTAAGTAGAATAGTTCTATATATTTCTTTTTCAATATTACCTTACTATTTTCTAATTGTAGAAGATACAATAACATGTAGACTGTATAAAATAGAAGACAATATTCTCTTAATATACAAAACTTCACATTAAAATATAACCATCATCAAGATCAAGAATATACTGAACTGTTTTAATTATATGACAAACACAATTCTGCTGTCATCATATTCATACTCACTGAAACTTGATATTTTATATCGCATTTGTGTTTTTCTAGATCTCACAAATGCAACCAGTCAAATATGAAATCTTCCCACTTTCACCTTTATCTAGACACAGACTTAGTGAGTATCTGCAATATAATGAATCTCACACCTGTTACATCGCAACAGCCGGTGTTCTCTAGTATTTGTGTATAATGCGAAAATGTGTTTCAGGTATAGTTAAAAGAAAAGTATTAGTATTGGATTTAGACGAAACCTTAATTCATTCTCATCACGATGGAGTGGCGAGGCCAACTGTCAGGCCCGGTACACCTCCAGATTTTGTTCTTAAAGTGACAATTGACAGACATCCTGTTAGATTTTTTGTCCACAAGAGACCACACGTAGATTTCTTTTTGGATATTGTCAGCCAGTGGTGAGTATCGTTATAACAAAAGCAGAAAAACCAATTCAAGAGTCTGTTGCGAAAAAAAACACATTGCACAAGCTATAAGCCACAATATAATCTTACAAGACTAAACTTGGGCTACTTGGCCTTTGTACTGTTCAAATTTTGAGATAAGATTGTATTAATTTTTTCCTGTTATTGTCTATAGCAGTGTTACATTTATAGGTATGAACTTGTAGTCTTTACTGCATCCATGGAAATTTATGGGGCAGCAGTTGCAGACAAATTAGATAACAACAGGGGTATCTTAAGACGCAGATATTATAGACAACATTGTACACCAGAAATGGGTTCTTATACTAAGGACTTGTCGGCAATTTGTGCAGATCTCTCTTCGGTCTTTATTCTCGATAACAGTCCAGGAGCATACAGAGCTTATCCACGTGAGTGTAATCTTTGTGATTTGCTTTGCTTTAAAAAAAAAAAAAAAAAAAAAAACAATGGCACCAGAAACGATACGTATAAAGTGACTGTTGACAATGTGCTATATTATTGCTTCTCTTTTCTCTGTGTGTCATAGATAACGCAATACCAATAAAGTCATGGTTCAGTGATGCGGGAGACACCGCTTTATTAAGTTTACTCCCGGTCTTGGATGCTCTTCGTTTCACGCAAGACGTACGATCTGTTCTTTCGAGAAATTTACACTTACATCATACTTGGTAGCACAGCCGGGATTAAGCGATTCAGTAGATATCTAGAGACGAAACTGTTAGCAGTTTCGGTTAATGTGTCTAGCCTAAGGATTATTATTGTTATCAATAATAGGTCAACATTAGGTCGCTACCCATGAAAGGAGGGAGAGATTCTCCTTCCTCAGTCCTTGTTTTTTCGATACTCGAGTGAACAGCGACGAGTTAACATAATGAAAGAAGTGTGGTATTCAGCCAATAATTATGTCAGCACAAAACATCCTAGGATAATTTTTATGTCGCACACTAGGTTGCGTATTGAAACAGTTTTTGGTGCGCGCGTATTCGCAGTGCTGTATTTTACAGTAAATGATCTCTCGATTATTTCTTCTTACGTTCTTCGTGAAACAGTTAAACCCCCATACAATTTGTTACGGAAGTTAGAAAGTATCTTTCTTTGGCTACCTGCCGCCAAACCGACTATTGAGTACGACTTCAATCGATTTAAGCTGAGTTCGGATTTTTGAAAGCTTACGCGTCAATCTCTTGCTCATCAAATATAAAACAAATATAGATTGACGCTCTGAAACTCAGTCATAATTGTGATGAATGTCTATGTTCTAGGGTTGTATCATCCAACGTTTGTTGTTAAACATTATTGTGCAAATTAAAAAACTTTTTTAAAAAAGCAACAACAAGATAATTCTGAAGACCACAGTCGTACGTAGTGTGTTTTGCGGCAGAGACAGCTGTAGCCAAACAGGTTAATTACGATTAATCGATAAAATTTGATGTGCGAGCGCAGTGAAGACTTACTTGATGCGTCCTAGGTGTACAGTCCATGTGTGAAATAATTAAATTCAGAATTCTTTTATTTTGTTTTTTTATTACATAAGTTTTTGCCAAAGAGACCACAAGATTTAATGGAAAATAAGAGTAGAGCTCGGAATACTCAGGTACCTGGACACGTCCGCTCGCTCGTATTGCACAAGTAGAACGGGTATTTCGTTCAACAAAAATTATACGAGCAGGTCAATGATCCTCGTACGGTGTCCGCGTACGGCGCCAGTACTCCTCGCGTGCAATAGATTTTAATTTACAGACGAACGGGCGGTTGTATCCGTATATATACATATGTTGTTGTTTGGTTCCTTTTCCGAGCCCTAGAAATATATAAGATAGAACTGTGCTGAACCAGGCAGGATATTTCATTTTAAGTAAGGATTACATCTCTTGAAGAGTTTTTTTTTTTTGTTTTTTTGTTTTTTTGTTTTTTTTATTTATATACATATTTTGGTAAAACACCATGGCAAGATGATCGAAATGTGAGAACACTTTCGTTATTATTGTATATTATTAACCTAGGATGTGTAAATATATAGAGAAATATGTACTAAGTCAAACGGGTTTTGCTGTAACTCACTGTATCAGTGAGGCAGCTGTATCCTGGTTATATCTGCTAGAAAAAAAAAGAAGTATTACTATATGAAATCAGGAAAGAGAGATAAGAGTGGCAACCAGAGATGCCAGATTCTGAACACTTGGTAGCATGCGGTAGCAGCGGTAGCATGGAGGGGATGCGCACAACCTCAGATCGTGTAGGATCTGAGGTTGTGTGCGCATCCCCTCCATGCCCGCATGCTACCAAGTGTTCAGAATCTGGCATCTATGGTGGCAACTGTTCTGTCGAAAAAAGAAAAGAAGAAGAAGAAGAAAAAAAAAAAAAACCCGCGATGTGGAATATTATATTTGTGGGAACTACAATCTGTGTAATATGTCAAATTGCGTTGATAATTCACTTTGAAAAGAAGAGCTTGTATGCTTCTTACCGATATTTTTCGTCTTTTTTTTTTACACGAAGTAGATAACCAGTTGCAAAGGTCAAGCAATGACCAAGTCCGTTTAATTTCAATCCGTTGATAATCGGTTTAGCCGACTTGACAACAATCGCGATTGACGCTTGACCGATCGTATTGTGGATCATCATCATCCCATTAGAAGTCGGTTGACCCGGCTTGATGAAATCTATTAAACAAGATTGTGCTTTTTTACGTGGGAGAGTGAGTACAAATAAATCTCTAATGAAAGTTTTTATCACAATCGTTTTGATTTATTTATTACAGCTATTTATTTAAAGCTGCAGAGCTTGTAGTATAAGATTTTGGTTTTTGTACGAGAGTAATATAAAATCACAAATTATACATGTATAAATATAAGAATTATATGTATATGTAATAATTTGTGATTTTATCTCTAAAATTTCTTTTTATGTATCGCGTATTTGTGTTAAATTGTGTTTAATTTAAAACCTGTATTATACAAAATCTATTGAAAACTTTGTTAAGTGCAACGTGATCGTAGTATGTTACTACTGTGTGTGGGTGAATATATAAGCTACAGTGACTTCTCTCATCGGAAATTTTGGTACCGAAACGTTTTTCGATAAGAAAATCCAGGAAACTCTCAATGTCAAATTTTTTTTTTATTTGATTTTTTTCTTTTTAAACGGTTTCAATCCAAAGATCATTTCTGGGAATTCTCACAATGCGCCGCGAAAGCATCAGACTTTTATGTATTCGATCAAGAACAAGAATATGTTGTGTAAAAACTTTTTTGTGATCAAGTATGTTTCGATTTGTGTAGATACTTACACGCGAGAAGATGAGAAACATCGACGAGTCGCATCTCACGAGCTCTTCTTGTGTGAGATAATAGCAAAATATAAAACAACTTTACAAACACACACACACACACAGACACACACATGAACACATGCCTGTGTACTTTGTTTGCTTGTTTAATAATGTAAACGGTAGTATCGAATATTATACACTTTGTACATATTACTTGGAATGTGTGTGATTTGACGCGGTGCGATTGATTATTCTTGTATGAATGGCCAATCTAAATGAATTAAAAAAAAAAAAACACTAAAGCCGATTTCATCTGATATCTAAATGTATATATGTACTTACATGCATAAATACGTATGCATTTATATATAGATGTAAAATCAATTTATAATTAATTCCTACAGCAATCCTCGCCGAGAAGCAAAACAACAGCTTGGATCCAACGATATCACACATCGATAAGTTTGTTATCGTTAAATAAAGATTTCTTTTTTTTTTTAAGTGAGAGTATGTTGTTCCTGTATTGTGTATATTGTTGTGGTATGTATGAGAAGAGGGATCTTTCTGAGTTGTACATAACGCTCAATCATTTTCTCACACGCGAGAGTCTATGGGCAATATATGTAATATTCTAAATAGAAACATGTATAATTTTTAAGATATGCGATTGAGATCTATGTTAAATAATCTGATTGTTCGACAAAAATAATATACCCGTATGCACCGATGTCTGTGCCGTTGAAAATAGATATATATACATATATATATATATATATATATATATACAAAACAATACTCTAATATGTGGAAGGACACGAAAAATTTCGCAGATTTCTTTGTGATACGAGAAACGCAAATCATCAAATTTTTCGATCGCAGATTATATACGATGTGAGATTTTCTAAAGCTGCACTTTGTGACAGTCTTCAATTTACACAATTCCTAGATTTATATAAATACCGATATTTAGGCGGAGCAGCTGTAAGGAATTCCGATTTTGTTTTTTTAATTTCTAGAATTAAAAAAAACGTCTACGTCTTTATACTTACGAATCATCTCTCTTTCTCTCTCTCTCTCTCTCTTTGCACATAAAAACGTTTCAATCCTCTCATGCGTTTGGAAACAAATTTTTCTCATGTACTATTATAGAGAAAAGAAAGAGGTCATGTACATTAACTAAAACGTAAAATCAAACTTTTGAAAAAAGTCGCTTCTCGATTTGAAGTACGGAAATGAAATTTTTTTGTTTTAATCGTATACGTGAGAAAGCTTTTATTAAAACTACGAGAAAGAAATATACATATATATATATATATATATATATATATATATATATACACACGTGTATATACCATTCGTTCCAATTATTATTTATTCGCTGTATCATTACAAATTATATAACTAACATTAACTTGTTTCTTTTTTCTCAAACCAATTTGTAAAACTTACAAAGCTGTTCTTTATAATAAAAACACGTTATGATAAATATTACAACATTTTTACATGATCAATTCCACCAAGAATTATACAGGTCGATATTATTAACACATGCAATTAAATTAAGTTTTATTCAGTATAAATTGTTTTTTGTAACTAGAATCTTTTTACAAAATATAATGCATATCTCTTGTATATCGAAGATTCTGTTCTACGCGACACCGTAGATGAGGTTTTTTTTTAAATTTATTCTTTGGGTGTGTCTTCTCGAATCATTTCTAAAGAACTATCCGAATTGTTGGTACTACTTCCACTTCCAGCGTCATCTTCTCGTTCGGTGGTTTTTTCTTGACTTACATTTGTCGCATCTAATTGCCATGGTGGAATAGATGCCGGCGCGCTAGGAAATTGCTTCCTATTTCACAAACATATGTAATTAAAAATTAGCACAGTAAATAACACAACACAAAATTGTGTAATTGAAACAGTCAGCTTGTAAAAAGTTTAGGGATCAGAAGTACGTTAGAACAAAAATACATGTGTAATTCAATGAGAAAGCTGTTTACAATTAAAAAAAACAAAAAAACAAAAATCGATTCAAAAGCGCAAATGGTCAAAATATATAGGGAATAAGGAAAAAGCACAAATTTATATTTTGAGGTTGTATTTTGTAAAACTATATAACTCTTGTTTAAATAACTATCACAACATCCAAGCGCAAGTATCAATAATTTTTTAGGTAAGTTTGAATAAAATTGTATGTTGCGAGTGTGTGAGGCGAGAGGTTGTGACGACAATTGATCTCTTGTAAGATAAATCATTCAATATAAACAAATACGAAAACAGAAGGGCACACAAATCCATGTTTCAAATGAAATAATCATTGTACGGCAATAAATTGCTATTACTGACCTATATATATACATATATATGTATATAAATATGTGTGTTATATACCTTGATAAAAGTAGCGCTTTCAGACTAGATAAATCATGTTTTAGCTCTTGCACTAATTGCGGAATGGTCGGATCCAGTGCTTGATGCTCGGTCAATTTTTGCACGTCGCTTTCCACCTTTGCGATAGAATCTTTCATCTCTTTCATAGAATTCTGAATAGTTTTGTCTAATTCCGTTACTCTATCTTCTACCGTAATCTTCCGACCGAACAGGAAGGGTTCTATAAATTTCTGCAAAATCAAAAAATTACATTGTGACAAACAATCCTTAGCAATAACATCCCTTATATAATCCTTTTACATGTGCTAGAATTTATATATAATCAGAATAAAATAGAAGACCGAAAGTTTAATAGAAAAAAAAAAAAAAAAAAAAAAAAAAAAAAAAAAAAAAAAATCAAAACAATCTCACATGCTTAAATTTCTTTGTGACAATTNAGACTCAAAACAATCTCACATGCTTAAATTTCTTTGTGACAATTCTGTATAACATACCTTGTAAAACAAATAGACACAGTAGGCTGTAGCGCCAATCAATGCGGTTACATTAAAGAATTCTTTGACTTTTTGTAAAATTGTAGGTTGATAAACAGCTGTTTGATAATTATACGGATAGGTGGGTCCTTGCGGTATCTGTACGGAAGTATACGGATTCTGATTGTGAAAGACTAGATCTCTCTCGGTCGTGTTGTCCACCGCTGCTAGTTTGAAAGCCGTCTTGATCTCCTCATCCGTGAGACCTTTTCTCCTGAGAAATTGTTGTTTTTGCGTAGACGGACTTGACACTACCTTGGGATTTTGCAAAAATTGCACCGCAGTTTTCACCTTTAACGTAGAAACATTGTATCAAAGTAACGCGACCTCGTTTGCTGTGACCACGCATAATTTTTACATTTAAAATTAACAGACTAACACTAAATGAATGTTACGTTTTGCGTAATTGCAATTGCACAGAAAAATTTTGCGACGACTAATCGCACGCGACGACTACTTACCAGATTTTCTCGCAACGGCAAGCTGTTATTGTTATTCACATCCTGATCTGTCATTCTGAATAAATATGTCCGCCACTCTTTTTATTGTTTCCTATTAAAACTGCATTACATGCCGAACCGTGCAAAAGTTTTACAAAGTCATTTGCACAATATTTTCTACTGATTCCAAATTCCAACTACGGTACTGATTTACATCTCACTTTCTGATAAACACAATTAAGGCCATTACACGTGAAAAAAGTTTAGTCGCAACCGTAAGGGCGATGTCCCATTGAGCGGAAATCTATAGCAGAACGGAATGTGCGGAACCAGCTCGACCAATCGTAACCACAGAAAAAGCGAAGGAAAGAAAACGGAATGGCTATGATTGGTCGAGCTGGTTCCGCACATTCCGTTCCGCTATAGATTTCCGCTCAATGGGACGTCGCCCTTCGGTTTCACTCAGGTACGGATTAAATTTAGTGTTCCGTTTCCATTGGAAGTAGAGTACAGTGCGGAGCACCATATCGTGCGCCGTGAGGAGAAGTAGTTCTCCTCCAGCTGCCTCCTACTAGTACGCGCCAGCGACCCGAGATTTAATCCATATGTACCGGCACGGTTACCGATGACACATACCGACGCGGTTACCAATAATACCGACAGCCATATGGTACCATAAAATTATCGCAAACATTGAAAAGAGTAACTGCATTGAAAG
>NW_018020782.1:0-1393 GCF_002006095.1 Pseudomyrmex gracilis | reverse complement strand
GAATGTCACTAGACAAGTGTTGTAACTGCCGAAGATCAAATTTTTTAATTTTGTGAAAAGGATGTAAACTCAAATAGATTTGCATATCATTTAATAGAAAAAAACATAATAAAAATAGTTTACAGTTTAAAAATATATCTATAAAATAGGATATAAATTATCGTTTTACTTATTCTCAATTGAAGAGCTCTCATTGGCTGTTGCTCAACATTTGAAACAGCGCTTGAGCGCTGGTGTCAAAGCGCCGGTGTCTGTATGAGGATCCAGCCTTACTTACGGTATGTGTAAAAAAGTAAAATATATTTAATTGAGATAGTAAAAAACTATGACAACAGATAAATGTCATAGTAAATCAATTATTAAAAAATTGAGAGAAAGAATAAAAAATAACATACTATAATAGATTTGTATAATTAGTTTTAAAATGTCTTTAAAACATCAAAAATAAAAAATAGTAAGGCAATATTATAATAGTTATGTTTATATATAAATATATATATATATATATAGTTGTATATGTATTTAAAAATTTAACAAAATAATGATAATAACAAATAATGTGTGTGTGTGTGTGTGTGTGTATGAAAAGGTAAGAAGGCCCACACAGCACACTTTATTGTAGGGACGTCCTACGGACATCATTTTGGGATATCGCAATATCCATAAGACATCCCAAGACAGTCTCAGTTATCTGAGAGATATCCATAAGGTATACTAATGTCCGCCTTTGTGATATCCTATGGATAACAAACGATATCTACAAGATATCCGAGGACATTCAAAAAATATTACAGGATGTAACACTGATGTCCTATAGATATCTTCTATATATATATGTATATATATATATGTGTGTGTGTGTGTGTGTGTGTGTGTGTGTAGAGAGAGAAAGAGAGAGAGTAGGTTAAAATTTATGGTTTATTTAAGGAAGAGATAAAAAGAATATAAAGTGCAAAATAATTTGTATTTATTATTAGTCAAGTTTCTTACATATTTCACTTTTTTATGTATAAAACAAGTAATATATAATATTCTAGTGATAACGCGGTAATGTGTATACATGTGATATGTATACACACACATATATATATAAATATATATAACATCCCAGCAAACATTTCGGTCACAGAACCATATCCATCTGTGTCCTCAGTAGGATATGGTTTGGTAATCATGTCTGTCAACATGTGAAATGTCAAAATGCGACCAAAATGATGACAGAGTCTGCCACAAGCAAAGCGAAGTCAAATTATCGCCAAAGTGAAGCCAAAATCCGAAATAGGTTTGGTCATCGTCTGTTGGCGCCAAATTGCAAACAGTGCGCACGTATACACGAACAGACCTGCTTGGCGTTTGGTGGCAATCTGTCGTCAATGCGTTTAACAGATCAACC
>NW_018020781.1:304510-305679 GCF_002006095.1 Pseudomyrmex gracilis | reverse complement strand
AGTATCTCAGCTATGTCATCTACTGAAACTAAAATACATAAATCACTGAAACTAAAACGCACACAAAAAATATTACTGCGTTACGGGTGTAATTGTTGTTCAAAAATAAATAAAATGTTCTCGTTGCTTTGAGTGGTACCACAAAATGTGTGCTTTAAACTCTTATTTTATAATATATATTGTCTAATAATAATAAAAATAATAATCAAAACTTTTAATTTTTTTCTTTTCTTTATTGAACAAAGTTTTTAGTGACTTCTGCGTACTCTTATAAATATATACAAACTATGTATTTTACTTAAGCTTTTTATTTTTCGCACGTAAAATCACTTTTTTGTAGATAATAGTGTTTCTGAGAGAAACATGTTACTAGATTATATTGACAGTTTTAATTGTTTTCTAAATAAATCGAGGAGTGACGAAATTAGGAACACTTTTTTGAAAACGTCAAAACTGTATGCTCTCACATTTTAATTTTTTTCTCTGTTTGTATAAAAGTTTTAGTAACTAGAATTATGGGATTTATACTATAGGATTTGAGCTACGCATATGAATTTTTTAAGTCGGGCTATTAATTATAGTCTGAATAAGAGACAAAAAACTTAAGGAGGACGAAATTTGGGCCTCTTACCTTATAAAAATTATAATAGAGCTTTGTACGCGTCTAAAGGATTTTCTCTTACATTTTGTTGTGTTATAGCACATTCTCTTTATTTTTCTGACGTTGAAATCTCTATAAACTCACTATTTTTACACTTTCTTTTTCATTCTTTATTTTTCTATTTTTTGACAAGAGTTTTGAGCAAAACGGTACAGAAAGTGCGAGACTACGTAGTAGCTTTGACTAACGTAGAAATGTTTGCAAGAATAGAGTTACAAAATGATAGAAAAATACCTAAACTAAAAGAATCATTATCCGCAAGGATAAATATTACGAGAATTTGCTGTATACCTAAAGTGATTATGAACGTCCCATGCACTTCCGATTAAAGCATTTACGGTAATATCAACGGGCACTAATTGTGCTCGTGCGTTGCTATTACACAACACAACTCTCAGGATACCGGATTGAANAAACATTGTAAGTAGCATAGGTCCTCCATAGGAGTTGGTCCATCCGGCACATGGTTCGTCAGCGGTAGGTACAACTGCAAAAATAACACTTATTT
>NW_018020781.1:301935-303170 GCF_002006095.1 Pseudomyrmex gracilis | reverse complement strand
CCGAAAAACCGAATGATTTCTGTCGCCGAGCGCCCGGCGCGAATACTTTCGATAATCACGGCTCTTCGGTTGTACTCCGCACTGGGTTTCAACATTGCGACTGTTTCGAAGTTATGGTAGTTTAGTACATGCGTCAAGCTATTTGAATGCCAATCGCGACATCTGCCAATGGTATTGAACGGAGGGAATATCAAATTGAAATTTGTCCGGATTTTGGCGACGCACCCTGTATTAGGTAGATGCTGGGGATAGATTGAAGAACACCAGGATATATGGTTAGGAAAGAAACGCAGAGGGAGTTATTGAGAGAAAGCATAGGAATTTAAAAAAAGATTGGAGACGGGAGAGGGAAGTGTGTGGGCAAAAAGATGTTTAGAGAAGATAAAGGATAGGGAAATGGAAAAAGAGAGAATTTCGGCATGGAAAAAATATAAAATAGGCTATTATAGAGATAGGGGAGTGGAATTAAAGGAATTGAAGAAGAAGAAAAGAAAGGAAGAATAAATGGCTCAAGTCTTGATTAAAAAGGAGTAGGACATGCAGAGAGAGAACAGGTGGAAAAAAATAAGAATTTCGAATTATAATAACTGGTATAAGGAGATTAAAAGAAAGAAAGTTCCAGGGTATTTAAAGAATAGGTGGAGGGAGAAAGTGTGGCAAAGGATGGTTATATTTAAGTTGGGTTCTCAAATAAAGGATGTGAGGAATTGGGAGGGGGAGAGGAACAGATTATGTAAGGATTGTGAGATAGAAATGGAGGAATGGAAACATGTATGGGAGGAATGCGGGAAATGGGGAGTGATAAGAAACTGACAATGAGTGGAGATGATGAGAACGGGGTTGGAAAAGAAACGATGTTAGAGAGGAGAGAAAGAAGAGGGAGAGGACTAGTTGAGAAAATTAGAAGAATTCAGAAAGGAAGCAGAGAGAAAAGGAACGGGGGGACTAGGAAAGAGAATGGTTTGAATAAGAGAGAGTGTGAGAGTGAAAGAAAGATTGAATGGTAAGATAAAAGGTAAGTTAGGAAAGGATAGGAGAGAGATGTGAAAATTTGTACTGGCAGAAACAAGAAGTCCCAAAGATAGGAACCTGGTATAGAGCGATGTACAGTGCGGAGCACCATATCGTGCGCCGTGAGGAGAAGTAGTTCTCCTCCGGCTGCCTCCTACTAGCACGCGCCAGCGACCCGAGATTTAATCCATGTGTACCGGCACGGTTACCGATGACACATACCG
>NW_018020781.1:277196-295545 GCF_002006095.1 Pseudomyrmex gracilis | reverse complement strand
CGAAAATCGGCACAATTTTATGTCGAAAATTTGGCACTTCTCTCTTTACTCGATCGAATAACTAGTAATAAAAATGTTAAATAAATAAATGATCTCGATTGTACGTTGGCACATATTTATATACTAGTGCTCTTGGCATAAATACATATATACACATCTCACTCGATTTTCAATTAATTCGTCCAGTCTACTTTCGATATTTTGGTTTTTCTTCGGACGTATTAACAGATAAATTTTACAAATATTGGTACAACTCCTCAGCAATTTTTCAAGTAAGACTGCTCCGATAAATCCAGTAGCCCCTATACATAAAGTAAAATAAGAATATAATATGAATAATAAAGGAAATACAGAGTGTTTTTTGAAACACATTTGAAAAGTATCTATTTACAAATTTATCAAAGATTTTACGTGGAAAAATATAAAGCAATACCTGTGATAAAAATAGTTTGACCTGCATAAAATTGTTGTAATGGAGTCTGTATTTTTTGTGTGTATTCACTTCTAATCGTATCCATGATCTATGAAATATAGTTATTTAGTATCAAAAAATAGTGACAATAAAAAAAGACGAATAAATAGACATTGAACATATAAAATGTTATAGATAATAATATTAGCAATGCATCACTAGATTTAAGAACGCATTGCTTCCACGTGCGTACGGAGTTCCCAAGATACACAAAAACAATTGTCTGTTCAGAATTATTGTATCTATGATAAATAGTCCGTTACATAAATTCGTGTTATATTTATACAAAATATTACACAACAATATTCCATATTTTCCTTTTTATGTTAAAGACAGTTTCCATTTCTACAACACGCTTTCAGAATTAGAACTTAAAGAAAATTACACACTATGCTCTTTAGACGTAACATCGTTGTTTTTAACGTTCCTCTTGAGCCAGCAAGTGAGTTGTAAAGAGATAGAGATATATTAAACTTGGAACAAAAATAAGCCAAGACGAGTTTGTAATAGCTTTGCGATTTGTGTTGTCTTACGTATTTTACTTTTAATAACAAAATCTACAGACAATCGTTTGGTACTCTTATGGGGTCACTTCTTTCTCCAATCATAGCTGACATAACTTTCCAAGACTTGGAATTAAAAGCGTTAAATTTTAAAAAATTTTATATTCCTTTCTATTTTCAATACGTGGACGACATCACATTAGCAATTCCTGAGAACAGAGTAGACGAAGTCCTCAACGTTTTTAACTCTATGCACATCAGATTGAAATTTACGCACGAGTTGCAAGCGAACAACCAACTCAGCTTTTTAGATTTGAACATCAAATGAAATTGATGAAGAGAAATCAAATAATAATTTATGACTGGTACCACAAACCAATCTTCTCGGGAAAATACTTAAATTACTTCTCAAAAAAGGGAAGATACCTGAATTCGGGAAGATTAAGGTATCTGAATTCGGGAAGATTCAGATTCTCGGGAAGATACCAGAATTACAAATATGTGTAAGAAGACGGCGAGTATGAATCAATTATGCAGGGTGTTGTGCAATGAAATAATATGTAATGTTGAAGAGCGAAACGTTTCGACTGTTTATTCAGTCAGAGTTTTTGATTGCAATAGAGTTTGTTATGTCATCAACATACTTCACATTCGACAATAAAATTTATAAACGGACTTTTGGAACCCCCATGGGTTCCCCTCTCTCTCCGATAATAGCGGATATTACTATGCAAGACATCAAACTTAAAGCATTAAATTCATTGCAAATTAACATCCCAGTGTATTACAGGTATGTTGATGACATCATACTAGCGGTACATAGAGACAAAATGAATGAGGTACTCGATACTTTCAACTCAGTACATCAAAGACTGCAGTTTACGTATGAACTCCAGTCTGATAATTGTATCAGTTTTTTAAACATCCGCATTATCGTGGAAAAAAATACGTTGACTTGTGACTGGTATCATAAGCCAACGTTTTCCGGTAGATATCTACATTTTTTGTCTCAAAACTCTTTATGCCATAAGATCGGTACAATAAATACTCTGGTAGATAGAGCGCTGCTACTGTCAGATCCTGTATTTCATCTAAAAAACTTAAAATTATGTATCAAGATTCTCATAGCCAACCATTATCCAATAGATATAGTATTTAAAACCATCAACAAATGTCTAAAAACATTATTTAATATAAAACTTAATAATCATATAAATAACAGTAATATTGACACACAGTCGACCGACGATGTTAAATACTTTTTGATACCATTTGTCGATGAGCAGTCCAACACTCTCTCTAGCGTTTTAAATAAAATGAACATTAGATTAGCATACAGAAACATTTCTCGTTTAAATACATATATTAAAACTCATAAAGATCCCATTACATATAACCAGAATAAAAACATCGTGTATTATATTGAATGTGAAAATTGTAATGCTTGTTATGTCGGACAAACTGGGAGACAATTAGGCACGAGAATCAAAGAACACATGAATTATGTCAAAAAGAAATCTCAAAACTCGGTCTTGTCTGATCATTGTTTAAACACCGACCATAAATTCAATTGGAACACAGTTAAAATTCTAGACAAAGAAATGAATTACTACAAACCACATCGGAAATGCTACACATTAAGATGAACGCTAACACTGTAAATATTATGAATGATACTCACTTATTAGATAAATCTTACTTACCGATTATCGATAAAATTCTTTGACTCTCGATATTTTATACTTTGACTTTTCATATTTTTTATGTTTTGACTCTTAGTTTAATCCTCACATTCGATCTTGACACATTATAACCATTGTCTAACACACATTGTTATCATTTAAAATAGAAGTGTATATAAAGGTGCGTTTTCCGTCTTTTTGCATATCAACAACTTTGTAATTATATTTAACACACATTGTAAAATAATTATTATATTTGCAGTCTTGCGACTGATGAAGACTGAATAAACAGTCGAAACGTTTCGCTCTTCAACATTACATATTGTTTCATTGCACAACACCCTGCATAATTGGTTCATACTCGCCGTCTTTTTACACATATTTGTTTTTTATCAATTGAACCCTCATCCTTGATATTGTTTTATACCTAAATTACTTCTCCCATGTGTCACAAGATTGGCACAATTTGCACTTTGATTGATAGAGCTATATCATTATCAAACTCTTCTTTTCAAAAAAGAACTTAACTTATGCTTTCCAACTTTTACTTAAATAACAATTATATATAATAACAATTATATATAAAACAAATATATATAATAACAATTACCCCATGCAGTTCATATTTAAAACCGTAAATAATAGACTCAAAACTTTATTTGTCACCAACCTAAATAAAAAACATAGTATTGAATACAACACTGACAATGAACGGAAAAAATACTTCGTTATCCCTTTCATACCTACTGACAATAACTATAATTTTAACGTTAAGATTCCTGACACAAGAATGGCCTATCAAAACTTTAATCAGTTAACGAAATTTATTAAAGACTTTCACACAAAGACTTTTTAAAAGAATGCTGAACCGCCGCGTAACCTTGGAATCGGCTACTCGGCTAATCGGCTACGCTCACTGAACTATAATATGGAACGCGCCTTGCTATTGTGCGAGCTGTCTGCGATAGAGAGCATCACAACTAGGATCTCTGTCTTTGTCTCGTCATTGCTAATTGATTGAAATTTATACGAGTACAGTCCAAGACAAAAGAACAACGAAAAGTAAAGAATGACTGCGTTCAGCAGAAATCAGTGCTTAGCAACGAATACAATAGCAATTGCTAAGCGGCCGAGTAGCCGATTCCAAGATTACGCGACGGTTCAGCATCCTCTTAAATACGCGAAATTCAGATATTTGAGAAGAGATGAAATTTTCACGGAGCAATATTTCAAAAACGTTAAAACTAATCAAGTTCATTTTAGTCTCAATTGTATAAATAAAAAACAGTTTGAATTAAGATTTTTAATTTAAATACAATGCGTGTTGTGTGTGTACTTGGCGCCTGTTCGTATCTTTTTTCGAAAAGGTAAGTTTTTTAAGATATCACACATTTTTTTTACTACACAAACACAATTCTTCCTTAAAAATGTGTAGCACAAAAAGTTTTGTTAGAAAAGCATTGTGTCAAGACGCGTTTTTTATAACACCAATAATAGTTAAATACCGCCAAACATTATTTCAAACTGACAAGAGGAGACTACGACGTTGTACCAATCGATTTGAAAGAAATTTATAGGATCGATAGATGACTATGTGGAGTATTGCAGGGTAAAATAATAAAATGCACTACTCAAGCATTCGCGAGAAAATCAAATTTGAAAATTTCGGTATGTTATGAGGATATGAAATAATCCGTTCAATCAAAGGTCGCGTAGCGTAGCGGTAGCGTACTAGGTTAGTAGTGTCGATGCTGCTGGTTCGAGTCTCAATATATATGTTTTTTTTTTTTTTTAAATTCTATAATATAATCTAAATGTAAATAATACGTTTTTTATTTAAAACATGTTATAAAAGTGTATTTTTTTGCATAAAAAATCCGTGATTTAAAAAATACAGTAAAAATAAATAGATTATTTACTAAGTGTGTTTTTAAAAAGCAAATAAATAATTGTACGCAACATGTAAAAATATATGCAACATATCTTATTTATTTGAACTAGATGGGACAATACATAATGCAGGATGATATTTGTCATAAAAACAAGTGAAACAATAATTTTCACGACAGTGTGCACATCGTATGAACGCTGCAGTTTTACATTGACATGGTTTCTTTAAAATATCTATTGAACAAAAAACATACTTCGTTGACATTCAAATATCTCTCTCTCGTTTGTTAATTTGGAAACAAACCATGCATATTGTAACATATTTCGAAAACTCGGGGCGGATAATTGATGATGTATGATTGAATGAATTTTTATGCAATCTTCATGAGATTGCATAAAAATTGCAAAAGTCCGGAAAACTAACAACAAATCTGTATATACAATATTTAAAAGAAATATTATTATTATATGTAAAAAAAGAAAAATTTCTTTTAATAATAGATTCATGGCCCGGTCAAACTAATCCTGCATTGTATGACGAAATTTTTCTTGATGATGACAATGCAGGAACATGCACTATTAAAGTTGTTCCTTCAAAGTGCACACCTTTATGTCAACCATGTGACGTTTATTTTTATAGACAAATCAAATATTTTATAAAGAGTTATAAAATTTAGTCATCTATCGATCCTATAAATTTCTTTCAAATCGATTGTACAACGTCGTAGTTTCCTCTTGTGAGTGTTCATTGTTTTTGTAGCGAATAGTCACTTTACACTGATTGATTTGAGCGAATAAAAAATTATGTACGCACACTTACATACATTATTTTTTTTTAAGACACCGAGCACTAACTATTCTTAATAATCTTTTTAATACACAACAGGCAATAACTAAAACTTTCTGAGAATATATAACTTAGAGAGGTATGTTTTTTACATAGTACGTGTCAAAAGTAAAGGCATCAGCATTTATACATTAAAAATTTTGAGAGCACTATATATATAAAAAAACACGACGCAATTAATGAGAAATATTTATCTGCTAAGTCAATCATATATATATATAAAATAATCGTAAACACTGCTAACACTCATTATGTGATTTCCTGTTCACAATATACAAATAATTTTCTGAGTAATTTCTAAGTATCTAAAAGTTGAAAGGAAGTATTTACGAATTGAGAGACGGACTCGTACTGTCGCTAGTTTCGTTACACTTTGCAGTTTTATAAATAATGTAAATTATTCGAACTTTGTAACGTAAGTCATTTGTAATATAATAATTTCCGGTCAGCCAAACAACAACTGTGTGAAAAACTTGTATTGTTTTATCGCTGCAGTGGTATATAATGAATGCCGGCGAGAAAAAAAGTTTTCAATAATATTACAAAATACAAAACGTGTGATATCTCGAAAAACTTACCTTTTTAAAAAAAAGAACAAGCGCCAAGTATACGCACAATACGTATTGTATTTAAATAATAAATTAAAACTTGATTTAATGCTACAAAAAATTCTTTTTCTCTGTATTGTAAACTACAAACAATTATTTCTTTAAAAAATCTGTTTTACAAAAGAAGTGTTATCAAAAAGTAACACCAAGTAAACTTTTGTTTATTTTACAATTATAATATACTACAAAATATCTACAAAATCTCTTCTATAAAAGAAGTGATATATAACTACTACAAATTTATCTACAAAATTTATTCTACAAAAGACATGATATATATTATAATAATAATAAAGTAGTGACGCCAATTGAAAAACTTTATATATAATTTTAAACTAAGAAAATATGAATAAGGTCATAAGAGCCGTTTTTGCAGAATGTTATGCCGCAATAAACTTTTATATATATATATGCATACATATATATATATATATATATGTGTGTGTTCACATGTAAATTTTTACACGTGAGTTTTTGAATTTAAATTTTCAATTCTTAAAATCATACAGGATGCTATACTTGCATCTCATGTATGAAAGACTTCGTATACTCCCCGAACTAATTTTAAAATATTGCGAATAAACTCCTGAGCCAGGAGTCGAACCTGGAATCTCCGGCTTTCAGGGCCGTCGCCTTCCTTGTTAGGCCACCGAGGCACTTGGAGTCTTTCTCGTAATATTCATACATATATCAAAGATGATCTTGATAAATGATCAACGCATACTGAGACCAGCGTGATTCAACAATTAAAGAAACTTAAGGCTCTAAAGTCTAAACTAAGAAAATATGAATAAAGTTATAAGAGCCGTTTTAGCAGGATGTTATGCCAAAATAAACTTTTATATATACATGCATACATATATATATGTGTGTTCACATGTACATTTTTATACGTGAGTTTTTGAATTTAAATTTTCAATTCTTAAAATCATACAGGATGCTATACTTGCATCTCATGTATGAAAACAACTAAAACTCCGTATACTCCCCAAATATAATTTTAAGATATTTGTGTAAAAAATCAGAAATTTATGTAGACTTTATAGATCACGTTTTACGAGGGTCGTTTGAAAAGTTTTGAACCTCAATATGAAGATGGCATTACTCGTCAAAATCATTCTGGTATTACAATTGTACATGCTTTAAGAGATATCTATGAAAATTATAGCCATTTTGGATGCTCAGTTGTTGTTTGACAGTCATTTGTGTCAGTCAATGTCAGTGTTTTTTTAAAAATGGAAAAAATTGAATATCGTGCTGTGATTAAATTCTTGCATTTGAAAGGCAATACGCCTGCGCAAATTAAAGCCGAGTTGAACGCTGTTTACGGGGACTCTGCCCCATCATTTGCCACCGTGAAAAGATGGGGCAGCTAAATGTAAACATGGTCGTATCAGTTTGACTGATGATGAGCGTTCGGAACGGCCAATAACATCGAATCATCGATAACATCAAAAAAGTTCATCAAATGGTATTGAACGACCGTCGAATCATGATTAGAGAGATAGAAGAGGTTGTGGGCATATCGAAAGAACGTGTTTATCATATATTGACTAAAGAATTAGACATGGGTAAGCTAACCGCGCGTTGGGTGCCGCGCTTGCTCACTGTGGATCAAAAACGCATTCAAATAAACATTTCCAAGGCCCTGTTGAAGCGATTTAAGCAAAACAAGTCGGATTTTTTGCGTCGATTAATAACTGTCAATGAAACGTGGATCTACTACTTCACTCCTGAAACAAAGATACAGTCAAAACAATGAATTGCAAAGGATGAACCTGCTCTGAAAAAGGCGAAGACGGTTCTATCGGCCGGGAAAGTGATGGCGACTGTTTTTTGGGATAGTCATAGAATTGTGTTCATCGACTATCTTGAAAAAGGTAAAACAATAACGGAAAAGTACTACGCATCGTTACTTGATAGGCTGAAGGCAGAAATTGCGAAAAAACGGCCGCATTTGAAGAAGAAACAAGTGCTGTTTTATCAAGATAACGCACCGTCTCACACTTCGGCAGTTGTCATGGCAAAAATTTACGAATTGCAATTTGAATTAATTAATCACCCACCGTATTCAGATCTGGTCCGTAGCGACTTTTTCTTGTTTCCTGCGTTCACAGTTTAGCTCGGAAGACAGAGATTTTCATCGAACGAAGAGATTATCGCATCCGTACACTGAGAAAAAAAAGTTGTTGAAGTAACAAAATAGTATTTGCTTCAACTATATGCAGCGGTCACGGGCTGTCAATGAAATATTGATTAATGTAAGAAGATATGTTTCAATAGATATAATAATTACGTTATACCGAAAGACAATTTAGTTATTTTAACAAAATTATAATTTGCTTAAATACAGATAACTTTGAATGTACAACACAATAGGACAACACAATATTTTGTCTGCTTATAAAAATAAGCAGTTTGATTAGATGAAATACTTAGTACAAAGAAATTCAGATTATATTCAATTAAAGTAAATGAGAATTGCCTATTTCATCTTTTTTAACAATATCTTTTATTTGAAATTATCACAACTTATGTTCGACAAAACAATTCATGGTTTAGTGAATTAAATATGTTCATTACTATTATTGTTAATTCAACTTATACGAATTTATTATCTTTATTACCATATGCTTGAATTGAAAACACAAGTATTTCAGATAACAAACTGAAACTCAATTAAACGCATTTAGTTGAGTTAATAGTATTTTTTTCTCAGTGTAGAAGCCTATTTTGCAGAGCAAGACTATTTGAATGGGTTAAAGAAGTGGGAGTCCATTTACAGTATAACATTATTGCACCTTGCAACTCGTGCGAGTTTTCATACATAGGCCAGACGAAACGACAACTTGCCGCGCGAATAAAAGAGCAAAAAAATTGTGTTAAATCTCAAAATAGAGATTCTGCGCTGTCCGGACATTTGTATAAACACTGACCATAAAATTGATTGGGACTCCGTTCGCATTTTAGATTCCAAAACTAATTACATTAAAAGAACTAACTAACATCCAAAATGCTTCAAATTAAATTGCAAAAACACAGTCTAAACAGAATGAGAGACACAGAACTATTGGATAATTTGTATCTACCGCTCTTAGATAATATTAAGTAACATTTATACAACATAACATGTAAACATACCTTTAATTCTTTGAATATAACGTTTTCTACTGACTTTGTCTCGGTCTTGACGATGTGACACACTTGACTACTCAGTATTTTAACACCTTGATTTAATTTTTTTTCGTCGTTAATTCGAGCACGAGTGATGGTCGGATTTGAAATATGTCTTAAAACTAATTTTTACTTCTCACTTTTGTTCAATAATTGTGCCAATTATATCCGCCTATATTGTACTCAGAACTTCACTGAAGATGACTAAAAATACATAGTCGAAACGTCTGAATTTACTACAAGAGTATAAATTAATTTGCATAACACACCTCGCAATCCAGTTCATATATAAAACATCTTTTTTACAATTCATATATTGGATATTCCACTAATGAACTTGATAACTGAGTTTAAGTTTACCTCACCGGTGTTTGATCTGTTCTTGTCGACTTGCACCTCTTCAATCGGGTCGTTTTACTCTAGTTCAACCCTTTAGTTTAATCCCTACTGGCTACTCAAACTTTGCACTTGTACACGTAGCTAATCATTTCGCACTTAAGAGAGTACTCACAACTTGAAAGACGAAGAGTAACAAAAAAGAGCGAGCTGCTTCTCAACTTTGAGGGATTTATTTTTAGTCCCTCACTCAGAGAGCAGAGAACAGCTAGCACCGAGAACACCGAAGAGGTGGGGGCACGCACTAACCGGTCAGAGTTTGCAACTCTGATAATGGGGGAAAAAGTGACGCTTGAGAGAAAAAATATAAGCCTATTGCGTATTCAGACTTACGTTCTTCCGACAAGCGTTTGTTTAAGAGTTCGTGACTTTTTCCAACTACTGTGCCAGTCACCAGAGCCGGCTTTATATCCTGTTTTTGACAAGATGGCCGACAGAATCAATGTCCGAGGAGAAAGGAAAGTTATATTTTTATGATGCAAATGATTTAATGACATTGATCACCAAACTTGACCTTTTTTTCAGGTTTAAAAATATCATCAGTGATTTTTAGTAGATTTTTTTTAGCGCTGATTACAAATCTGGCCGTAAATAATAAATTGCCTAGCACGTCAAGATTCTAAGAAAATTACTAATAAATATACAAAAAAATACCGTTTTCAACACTTTTGTATCAATTTTATCTTTTCAACTGATACGTGATTTTGATGAGTTACTTTGAAATCACCGACAACCATTTTACCGACAATGTTTATTTACTGTGCAACGTATTTTTTGCTTAAACATACTGCTAGAAAAAGACTCGTTGTCTCCGCTCTGACCTTGATCAGTAGCACTTGAACTCGGAAGCGATTCCGGATTTTCGAGATTGTCGGGATTTTTAAGATGTTAAATGCCAGACACACGTCACACGTGTCAACTACGGGACATATCGATTAAAAAATCCTGGGCGACTAGCTCCGAACCGAACGGAGAGGGGCAAGATGATGTAAGCTAGGTCTGTGTTAATCACTTGACGCGACAACCGATTTGTAATAAATAAAAAAATAACAAAATATATTTTTGAAAATAAATTAAGATTATAACAACGATATTAGATTTCGTCAGTTGACAGAGAAATTCTCTTCGGAAATCGGGATGCAAAAATTTATTGGGATTCGTCCAGCCCAGACGAAATTTCGATAATAAATTTCGTTTCGCGAAGCGCAAGATTAGCAGATGTTACAATGTTTTTCGTTGACGTCGGAGCCGCGCGAGGTAAATATCTCGTGTATGAGACTCGCTAGTCTCGGCCCGCTGCACAATGATTAAAAATCCCAAAAACATGATAAAAATATGAAACTGTACTTCAATTTAGATAAAAGTTGGTATCCCGAAGTTTTTGAGGTCGCTGATTATGAATCTAAAGTCAAAAGTAAAAACAACAAAATGGTGGATTCAAATTTAAAAAAATAATTTGTATCATAGAAGTTTTATAAAATTCATAAGTAAAACTGAATAAGTTAAAACTAAAATTGTTTATTACATTTCAAATTGGATAAAAAAAAGTTTACAAAACTGTTTGGATATTGTTGACAAGCGTGCGAGAGATAAGAGATGTGCGCTGGTTGCCATTCGAGTTGCGCAGACGGCGTGAAGCGAGAAAACATAGTACTCAGCGAAAATCAAATTTTATCAGTTAGCTGTAGTCGACTGTTTTTCGCAGTTAGTCGTGATCCGAAGGTAGAAGAAACCGCGCACTAACGCATGAGTTCAATTCGTAATTTGCAGCGCAGTACACATTACATTGTAAATTACCTTTAATAAATTGTTGAGTAAAAATTACAATTCAAACAAATTTATTAGCATTTCGCGACAAAAACAAATAAAGTATTCTAATAAATTTTCTTCATCTGACTTTTAGTCATCTGAATTTTCAGAAAATGAGTTGTCTTCTGTCCGAGTTTGAGTTTCTTTTGGTTCTGCAGCTTGAATTGTAAGTGACAATTAATAGAAAACACGCGAATAATTGGTGGTTTTTTTACTTGTTTAAAAAAGGGGCATATAAGAGATCTCGTTGTATAAAATAACCATACTAAAGTAGCAAAAAGTAGCAGCTAATTTTTACAAATGTGTTAGATAAAAGTATAAACTACAAATCTGAACAAGAATTTTGTCATGATATTGTGTGATATATAACTTTTTGTCTATAGTTGTAAAATTTTTGTCAAAAGTTTTAGCGTTTTTTTTCTAAACCAATGTTGTTATTATATAATATTCAACCCGACAATTTCGGCTATTCGATGCAAATAAATATTCAACTTATTTCCAGGAATACCACGCATTTTGTAAAATTCAAATTGATAACTTTTTACAGAAGTTATGCACATCTAAAGTTCGTACTGACAGCGTTTTCTGTACTGATGCACACAACACGCTGTTCAAAAGAAAGCTAACTTTGAATTGAAGCATAAACTTAGGTATAAAAGATAGACTCTTCTCTCTTTTGCCATTCAATAGGCACATTGTTACTATAGCCCAACAATTAGAATTTCCTAGATCAAAACTTCATTTTTAGAGTTTTTGCCACGTTTTTGGGATTTTGGACCACTGTGCTCCGAATCAATGACCGGCTTTGACAACATACTCCGGATCAGTAACGGTTCAATAACAGCTATATTGCCGCACAAGTCAAGCGTTACGCCGCAAGTTGAATTTCGATAACTCGTCGAAATCTTTGAACGATTGTGCAACAATTCCGCCGCTATTTAACTCCGAAACAATCCGAGAGCATTAATTCGAGCTCGTAAACCGTTCACAAACGAACGCAGAAAATAATAGACTCGTAATATTCGATAGCATCCTTAATTCGTATTTCTATCGCAGTCGAATAAATTCGAGTGTCTTCACGCAATAGCCAATAGTACCTCAAAACCGTGATCCGACCACAAAATGGTAAATTCGATCGTAATCTCGCAACAGCCGATAGCACCTGTGCGGTCCGATAGCTCGCGGATATTCTTGACAATCAAAATTCGCCGAAACTAAACACGCACGCGGCTCTATCTATGCTAGTTAGCGACGCAAGATCCTTCGGGGCAAAGCGGTTAGATTTAATAGAGAAGAGCTGTTTTCCCTCACTCGACGCAACACAATAGAACTTCTTTCGCCGCAGCTGCTCGCCTTACCGAAACAACTCGAATTTAGACAATCAAAAAGAATAAAAGAGACTTTTCTAGTCTCACGCGATACTAACGGCGGGCCAGTGCTTTTGAGACGTCAAACAAAATATATATTTTATAGTGTTTTACAAAAGAAATTCATCGGTTTTGAGCTTGTACCTCACCAGTGCTGTCTTCTCCGATCGCTTTCGTGAGTCCCTGACTCGTTTCCTCCGCCTTGTTCTCCTCCAAAAGACTATCTTCGTCCAATGGTTGCTCTATCGCCGCTCCGCACTCGCACTCGAACTCTCACGCACTGTTTTGTCTACGGCCATCAAACGATTATAATCCACGGCACACTTTAGTTTTGAGATCATTTCTTTTGTATGATAATGTATTTTTCTATTACCAGATTCTTTAGTGTCGAAAATAGACAGCATATGTACCTTTTTTTTGCCATACTATTTCATGGCTAGTAAATATTTTGACGAGCAAAAACTCGTTTTGTCTTTTTTCAATTTCTTATCTATTTTTGGCATACCTCTGCGTCTTTTTTTCACTGTGCCACAAGCGTTGGTACCATTTTTGTGTGAAAAAGTAAACAGAGCTGGACTTGTGTATCAATTGTCTACGTATAATGTATGGCCTTTATCTCTCTTTAAATAAGATCTTAATAGCTGTACAATAATATTCCCGGATTTTCCACTATTTTCATTTTTGCAGCTAACATTAGGCAGAAATTCATTGTAAATAATACACAAATCTTGAATAAATCCAAAGATTAAGAATCTCATAAAATAAAGAATTTAATCCCAAATCTGTTTCTTTTCGAAGGAATATACTGCTTAAAAGACAAACTACCTTTATATAGAAACAAATTTTCGTCACTGCATAAATTTTGGAATGGATAGAATGCATTCCTAAAACTTTGTCTAAGCATATCACAGATTTCGTGTATTTTATATAATCTATTAACATCTGCTTTCATCATTAGTATTAAAATGTAACATTTTTAGTTAATATAAAAATCGATTCTTAGGCATTATTTTGCCAATTTTACTTCTCAAAAGTTCGTCATTAGACCAATATTCAACATGAAATAATTTTTTCCGACATCAATAGTTTTAGAAAAGAAAAAATATATTTCAGCAAGAGAAGTGCTTCATGAATCTCTTAAAGCGTTATTATTACTATTTACACGGTTATGACAATCATTTGTCGTTTCAACAATAAATTATACAAAGTTCTCAAAAAAGAATAACTAAAATTAGTCTAAAATTAGTGCAGAATACTTAATTGTTTCTTTTATTCTCAGATGCCGTTTAAAAAATTGAGTAATTTTAGATCAGACTAGTTCGGAAGTCTATATAACATCTAATGTATTTTTTTTGAGTCAGCCGAATTTTATCCTTCTGATTTGAATATGCTTAATATATTCCTTTGAATTCTCTTATGAGCTATTTATGTCATCTTTTGATTGTCATTTTTTTATGAGCTAATTATGTTGTCTTTTGATTGCTTTTTTTTATATCGCTTTGTGTGTGTTTTATTACTTCAATTTTTCTTTCTAATCATTTTGTGGAAGAAATAAAAATTATAAAATATATTACAATTAGAAAAATAACAATCTTTTGTATTGATATACGTTTGATATTTTATATAGTTATTTAGTATATTTATATCACTTGATATACGTCTTGTCTTTATTCTCTAAGACATCAGACTTACGACTGATTGTGAGAGAATACGCTTATTATTGTTTGAAAACAAATACATATTTATATCAAGTGAAGAAGGACATATCAAGACAAAGCAAGTGAGATAAAGCAAGCATATTCTGCGACATTGTATACGTAAATGTAAACTCAGAACGTAAACAAAACATGGACAGAGTTATATTTTTTTACCTTTTTTTTTTTTCTTTCGGGTATTTAACGTGCCTTTTAGCCACCTGCACGGTTTTGTTGACTATATGACACACATTATCTTCTCTGATTTTTTTTCGTTACTCTATGCTCTCGTTTTTCCCCCGGGGAGGGGGAGAATGTGCAGTGGGGACTACGACCACGCGATACACGGCCGTCTTTCACAGTGGGCGTGCCCATCTGTGTCGGATTCGTGCTCAAGGTGTTGTGACTCAGATCGCCTTGTGGGAGGGGAATACACCCGAATTAATTATTGGAGGCCCGATTAAGTTCGCCGATCAACCAATAAACTTGGTTGAAAGGGACTGGCCCGGAAAAAATCCTTAGGTGGTAAGCGGATTCGAACTCGGGACCTCCAGGTTCGCAGCCCCTGCACTCAGGCCGCGAGACCAGGCCGGTCATATTTTTTTATCGAAGATCAAACCTGCAAATTTAATGTAAACATACAGAGTTTTTGTAGCGAGCGACTAGTCGCCCGTCGTATGTACAAGGCATCTTGTGAAGAGCGACCACAGTCGTTCGTTGTAGCGAAAGGATTAACATCGCTCATGTCGATGCAAGGATCGACGCTTGGTCTATTCGTGTGACACCGCGCCCTCGGCTGGTATCGATTTGCTGTCAAAGATCCTGAAAAATGAGTTTCAAGAAAATAAACGTGATTTATTCGATACACATTTAAGATTCGTTAGTTTTTAATTAGTATTTCTTTCTGTGTTCCGTAATTTTATTGGAAAAAAAGAAAGAGAATGAAAATTTAATAAATGTTAATTTTTAATAAAAATTTAAATTTTAACACAGTGTGTAAACTATGCGTATAATTCAACGGTCAAGATTTTTGACGCTTTAGTCTCGAGAAACGGCGAGATATTACGCGTAGCGAGGATGGATGTGATTTATTCGATTCTATATTTTTAAGATTTTTTGTTATATTTTAACTAATATTATAGAGTCTTTTTTTCTCTGTCTTTTTTTCTGTCATTTTTCCTCTGTTCCGTACGTACTTTTTTTCAAGTCTACAGAATATTTTTTTTGGACATTACGACCAACCGAAAAAGAAAAAGAAAAAGAGAATAAAAATTTAATAAAAATCTGTTCAAGTTTAATACACAATGTGTACATTGCGTGTTAAACTTTAACAAATGTTTATTAAATTTTCATTCTCTTTTTCTTTTTCTTTTTTGGTTGGTCGTAATTTTAATATTTTGCAGTGTGCAAACTATGCATGTAATTCAATGGCCAAGATGTTTTTTGACGCTGAAGTCTCGAGAAATGGTAAGATATCACGCGTAGCAAAGATTGATGATGATTTATTCGATTCTACACCTTTAAGATTTTTTGTTATATTCGAATTAATATTATAGAGTGTCTGTCTTTCTTCCTCTGTTCCGTACGTACTTTTTTTCAAGTCTACGGAATATTTTTCTTGGACATTACGATCAACAGAAAAAGAAAAAGAACAAGAGAATGTGTGTATGTGTGTGTGTGTGAGAAAATTTAATAAAAAAAACTGTTAAAGTTTAATGCGTGTATATACAGAGTGGCCCATAATTGCCATCTAACCGCTCGTAGGTAGATAGAAGGGGTTATTCTAAGACAAAAAGTTCTATACCACTTTGGAAGATTCGCAATAATCAACGAGATATGAATTAATAAAGATCCGCTAATCAGCGTGCATCCAGCGCACAGTGGGACGAATAATCGTTGTAGGTGGACAAAACTCTCCTAGTACGAATTTTTCTAAAAAATGATGTGCTATTTACGAATGTATTTTTTAAAGGGTGTCGCAAAGAAAGTCCAAGTGATTAGAGACAGAAAACCCGGAAAAAAAAGTTTTTCTGGAGTTTTTGCTTTTTCAAAAATGTCTGCAATAAACTTTGTAGAACATGATGCGTTGATTGAACGAAATACATCTTACTAAAATCAGAAATGCTGTTGCAAATTAATATTAAGCAGTACTTTGGTTTTTTTATGTTACGGGATATTCAATATTCGGATCATAGCCGATGTTTCTCTTGAATATAAATATAAATATTAAATATAAACTTGATAGGGCAACAAAATCTGATAGAAGATGGTGCACTGTTTTGCCATGCAATGATTTTATCACAGCCACCGGAGATCATTCTTATACAAACGAAAATGAAAACAAAAATTCATCGTCCCCTAGTTCATCGCTAAATGTTTGCTTAAATTGGCTATGGCCCGAACTCCCGTCACATCTCTATTTGCATCAAATGTGCGAACACAGCTTCTTGGACAATACATAATCGTTTTATGGTAAGGTCAACAACACTTTGAAGTGATGCCTTCGCACGAGTCTCAGTTACAGTAATGAAATTATTCGATGGACAGAACTTCGTTTTGCTTGTTGAAGATTGTAATAAGAAGGATACAACGCATAGCCAGCTTTTATAGCTTTTCTTCTTAGTTGAGTATAAGAAGACTTTGCAATCAATGTAAAGTGCTAGAGCTTCCTCTGCTTGGTAAACCCGTTAACTGATAGAGTTGTGACTGCGCATAGCTGTCTTTACTTCTGCAGCCGTTAAAGTTGGGGAAGAACCCGCGATTTTTTTTATCAACCTTGCAGTATCCGATGATCCAGACGAGCAAAGTTTAAGTTCAGTAGCAAAAGCTAACTCCTTACAACTTGAACTTATTAAGTGTTGTACTTTCCTCTTTTTAGTCTTTAAGCTGCTTCTCGAAAAAACTATCGTTGATCGTCCACCTCTTGCAAATTTTGTCAGAATAATATCGCGAACAATTTCGAATTCAATGTCATTTTGTCCTAGCCATGTTTCATATTTGTTCAAAAATACTTGTTTTTTTCTTTAGAATTTCTCCCACTTATCAGATAATTTCTTAGAAAAAAATTTTATTGTTTTTTATTTTTGTCATGTTACTTAATTCACTTGAAATGCCGACATCAAACTTCTTATCTAAAACATACTTTAAGATTTTGTCGTTCTTACTACTTTTCTCTGAATTGACCCAGACCTCAAAAAATTCTTTTCTTGAAAGTTTATATAGTGATTCTGAAAAACGCGAAAACAAATCTTAATGCAACTTCACTCAAGAAAACTAAACATGCGCTGAAATATAGACATTTCAAATTATGAAACGGTACAAAAATTATCACTGCACAAGACCGCACTCAAAACAATTTCAATTAAAAACAAATGAAAAGTTTCAGTTTGCTAAACAATTTTGTTTATCTATTCCACCGTTTCAACAGACTGCATGTATGATGTGAAACTATTATGTTGTGACATACTTTGACTTTCTGAAGCCATGAAAAACATTGATTGAAGTCTCAGAAAGAACACTATTATTAATGACGAACAATCTATGTCTGGCTCCTTTCTTATAAGTGAAGAAGAGTGCACTTGTTTCAACATGATTTGGTAATGCATTATACGGCAGAAAACAAATGCAGGCAACTGGTTGACTGTCATTTTTTATCAAAAAATATCTCTCTTTCAGGAGCAGATTACCCAGTAAGCAAAATGCGCGCAATATGCTAGCAGATTGGCAACAGATATACTCAAAAGTTGCGAGCAAATTGGCATCTGTTGTGTCCGCATTAGGCTTACGATCTGCTAGCAAAGCCTGCTCACAGAATCTTATAGCAGATTGATAGCAGAAACCGAGCAGAATCTGCTAACATGACTTGACATCAGATTGTCGGCAGAAACCGAGCAAGATCTGCAGCTTT
>NW_018020781.1:253035-275321 GCF_002006095.1 Pseudomyrmex gracilis | reverse complement strand
AGATCTTGCTCGGTTTCTGCAGCCAATCTGCTGTCAGATTTTGTGAGCAAGATCTGCTCGATTTTTGGCACCAATTTGTAGACTTAATCAATAATAACAACTTCTGTATCAGATTTGTAGCCTTTTTGTTGACAACAGGTGATAGTAGACACTTGCATGATCTACTTTTGACAGACTTGGCTATCTGGGTAATTTTGCAAAAAACTCTGACTTTATTTTCGCTCACTAAAAAGAAGCATTCTTCTCACTGTGCAGCGTAAGGGGAGCGTAAGGACAGCCTAGTCTTTTTTTTCTCGCGGATATTTAATTTATTAGGTAATTAGTGCGATCTTATATAACGAACGCAGCTTATATGCTGTTTATGTATAGGTGCACATACTATTTTATTAGCTCCTCCCATTTCACCGCAACGGCGCGTCCGTGCGAAAGATTAGGCTGTCTTTACGCTCTCCTTACGCTGGATGCACGCTTATTAGCGAATCTTTATTAATTCATATCTCGTTAATTATTGCGAATCTTGCAAAGTGATATAGAACTTTTTGTCTTAGAATAACCCCTTCTATCGAGCGGTTCTATCTTCTACTTACGAGCGGTGAGACGGCAATTATGGGACACCCTGTATATATGTATATAAATATATACACAGAGTGTCTCATAATTACCGTCTCACCGCTCGTAAGTAGATAGAAAGGGTTATTCTAAGACAAAAAGTTCTATACCACTTTGCAAGATTCGCAATAATTAACGAAATATTAATTAATAAAGATTCGCTAAACAGCATTCATCGTAAAAACAGTCCAGTCTGTCGCGCCGTAGCGACGGAATACAATAGCGCGGATAGCGCGCTGCCCGAACGCAGCCTATATGCTGTCTATATATGCACATATTATTTTATTAGTTCCTCCCATTCCGTTGCTACGGCGCGATAGACTGGGCTGTTCTTACGCTGGATGCACGCTGATTAACGGATCTTTGTTAATTAATATTTCGTTAATTATTGCGAATCTTGCAAAGTGGTATAAAACTTTTTGTCTTAGAATAACCCCTTCTATCTACCTACGAGCGGTTAGATGGCAATTATAGGACATCCTGTATACAACGGCAAGATATCACGCGTAGCGAAGGTGGACGTGATTTATTCGATTCTCTCTACACATTTAAGATTTTTTGTTATAGTTTAATTAATATTATAGAGTGTCTGTCTTTTTTTCTCTGTTCTGTAGGTACTTTTTTTCAAGAAATAAACTACGAAATATTTCTCTTGGACATTACGACCAACTGAAAAAGAAAAAGAACAAGATCATATATAAAAATTTAATAAAAAAACTGTTGAAGTTTAATATGCAATGTGTACAAAAAAACTGTTAAAGTTTCATGCGTGTATATATACATATATATTTATACAAAAAATGATTCAGAACAACCCTTTATTCTTGAAAATACATATTTTTGACTAAATTCTAAAACAATTTTTTATTTAACAAAATTTTGTCTAAAGCTTACTTTTTGAGTTATTAATAAAAATAGGTGACTTACCACAAGTCGAATACAAGAGGTAGACAGGAGTGGCGCAACTCACCGTCAGACGCGGGCGATTACGTGTGATGCCTGACTCAATCAGCTGATCGTTACACACTGTTTCTGTATCTGTCTCTGTCTCTTTCTTTCTTTTTCTTTTACTTATTTATTTATTTATTTGTAATTTGTATCACTTAATCTGTGCATCACATAAATCACTATCAATCACGGTGAGTTGCGCCGCCCGTGCCTATCTCTTCTATCCGACTCGTAGTAAGTCACCTATTTTTATTAATCATTCAAAAAGTAAGCTTCAGACAAAATTTTGTCAAATAAAAAGTTGTTCTAGAATTTAGTTAGGAATATGTATTTTCAAGGATAAAGAGTTGTTCTGAATCACCCTGTATATACAACGGCAAGATATCACGCGTAGCGAAGATGGACGTGATTTATTCGATTCTACACATTTAAGATTTTTTGTTTTGACAGACACTCTATAATAATTAATAAAAATATAACAAAAAATCTTAAATGTGTATTGTAGAATCAAATAAATTATGTCCATCTTCGCTACCCGGTAAAAAATTTTTCATATATACTTATACACAAATTAAAATAATTATATCTAATTATGCAAATTTATATGCCGAATATGTCNATACAATTTTATACACGGAGAATTTCTTTTTTTAAGANAATGGCTTCAGAGATATTTTATATCAAATTACAAAATAACTATTAGTATCATGTTAGATACAAAAAAATTATATAAAACTAATTTTTACTATATTTTTAAACAATTTTTGATATATAATTATATATATACTTATACAAAAATTAAAATAATTATATCTAATTATGAAAATTTATATATATACCAAATATGTCCATACAATTTTATACATGAAAAATTTTTTACTGGGTACGCATGATATTGTAGGATTTATTTTACTTGTTACAAATGAAAATACAGATTTATAAATTATCAGTTATAGATTATAGTCTTAGTAAGGCCTTGTCCTCAGGATAACGCGCGTGCCACGAGGATCTCCTCGGTTCGGTGGCTATTCAGTTGTCGACAGCTGAGACGAGACTGCTCTCACCGTCGACCGTTCGACAGTCGAGAGAAACCGAATATTTAAGACGCGTGAGATTCACGAAAACAACACGTGAAAATCATCGTCACGAATACATACCGCTAAATCCGTCAAGGACTAATAATACATTACAAACCTAAACCATTGCCTACAATATCTTGTCGTTTCTCGAGTCTTGACCGTCAAAAAACATCTTGGCCATTGAATTACACGCATAGTTTATACATTGCATATTAAAATTTAACATTTATTAAATTTTCATTTTCTTTCTTTTTCCCAATAAAATTACGGAACACAGAAAGTAATAGTAGTAATTAAAAACTAACGAATCTTAAATGTGTATCGAATAAATCACTTCTATTTTCTTGAAACTCATTTTTCAGGATCTTTGACAGCAAGCGTTCTCTGGGACAAATCGATACCAGCCGAGGGCGCGATGTCACACGAATAGACCGAGCGTTAATGCTTGCATCGACATGAGCGATGTTAATCCTTTCGCCATAACGAGAGCGACTATAGTCGCTCTCCACAAGACGCTTTGTACAGTCGCGGTCACTGAATCGTTTTGTGGACGCGGGGGGCTAGAGGTAAAAAGGACGGTATTTCTTAGCAGTAAGTACTGCCAACGGGCGCCGTATTAACTAACTGTAGTAACGCTAATCTCGATGAATTGACCAATTACATTAGTCGATTGATTATTGTGACAAAAGTGAATAATCAATTCCGCGAGATCTGCGAACTGCGACTCGTGCTTGCGTCTTGTGCAGAATGGTTCTTACGCGCAATGCGGTGGCCAATCAATGAGACGCAAACGCAGGTCGCAAATCTCGCGGAATTGACCATTCACGTTTGTCACATTAATCAATCGACTAACGTAATTGATCAATACATTGAGATTTGCTACAGTTAGTACGACGCCCGTTGGCAATACTTACTGCTAAGGAATACTGTCCCTCTTACTCTTAGCCCCCCGCGTCCATGAAACGATTCAATGACCACGACTGTATAGAAGAGTGCACCATATCGTTCCGCTCTAGGAAAAATATTTCTCGGAAATTTCTCCTCCGGCTGTCCCTACTACCGCGCGCCGTTTTCCTTCAATCTCGGGTCGCTGGCGGAGATCGAAAGAGTACGGCGTGCGGTAGTAGAAACAGCCAGAAAAGAAATTTCAATAGAAAAACTTTCCTTGGAGCGGAACGATACGGACTCCTCTATACATACGACTGGAGATTATAGCTCGCTACAAGACCCGTATGTTTACATTGAATTTGCAGTTTCGATCTTCGTTAAGAAAATATAACTTTGTCCATTTTGTTTACGTTCTGAGTTTACATTTACGCATACAATGTCGCAGAATATGTTTGCTTTATCTCACTTTGTCTCGATATGTCTTTCACTTGATAAATATGTTTTTTTTTTTTTTTTTTTTCAAACGATGATAAGCGTATTCTGTCACAATCAGTCGTAAGTCTGATGTGTCAGAGGATAGAGACAAAACGTATACTAAGTAATATAAATAACTATATAAGATATAGGAAACATATATCAATACAAAAAATTGTAATTTTTCTAATTGTGATATATATTTTATAAATTTTATTTCTTCCATAAAATGATTAAAACCAACAAAAATTAAAGTAATAAAACAAAATGACAGAAGAAAAAGCAACCAAAAGACAATTAAAAATATATATATAGTTAAGAAAAAACATAGTTAAAAAGAACATAGTTAAAAAAAATAATTTAAACAAATTACCAAAAATTCTTAAAAAACTTTTGTATAAAAGATTTTTTGATATCTCGAATGGGTTTTGAGATATCAATAACAAAAGAAGCATTAAAAACTACTTATTTCCAAAAATTGTTTTAAATAATTTTTTTTATATGAATGACATATACAGGGTGTCCCATAATTACCGTCTAACCGCTCGTAGGTAGATAGAAGGGGGTTATTCTAAGACAAAAAGTTTTTTATACCACTTTGCAAGATTCGCAATAATTAACAAAATATTAATTAATAAAGATCCGCTAATCAGCGTCCATTCAGCGTAAGGATAGCCCAGTCTGTCGCGCCGTAGCGACGGAATACAATAGCGCAGATAGCGCGCTGCCCGAACGCAGCCTATATGCTGTTTACGTATGCACATGTTATTCTATTAGTTCCTTCCATTTCGTCGCTACGGCGCGACACCCTGTATATACAGGGTGTCCATGAAATTTTGACACAGCCGAAGTATGGAGATAGAGTGAATGAAACTGAATCGAAAAGTTATTTGCCATTTTGCGAAATTTGCAATAGTTATTGAGATATGGATTAATAAATATGAACCAATGAGCACGTGGAAAGCGATGGTCCTAACCATATATGTAATACTTCTATATTGCTAGTCGCGTATCTTCGCAATAAGAGGCACGAGGCCCGAGAAAGAGAGACGCACGAAGTCCAAATATGGGCATAGATAGTCGAGCGTCATCATGCACAGGCGCGTTTACTAAGCGAGTGCGAGCGAGACAAAGCATTGGAAAGTGAGAGGACGCGAAGAAAGAACGTGAGAAAGAGAAATGCCCAAGCGTGCTTGAATGTTCACCGCATGCGCACAAAGCAGCTGGACCTTGCGCGAGAGAGAGGCTACTATATTGTCAGCACCGTACCGTTTGGGCTTCAGGTCGGCACCGTACTAGCAATATAGAAGTATTACATATATGGTTCTAACTCTGTAGGCGTGTATGATTGTCAGTATAAGATTAATGGCATACATCTGGCACATACATCTGTATTCAGCGGTTCGTAGCGAAGCGAGCAGCGCTCGAGGGGAGGTGAGAAGCCTCTGCTCTCCGCGATCAGCTGATCGACGCGATGTAATGAACAATAGTAAACAGGGAGAGAGGAGAAAGAAAAAGGGTAAATGAAAGTATTGAGATAGAGGAATGGAAGGAGTATTTCATGAGACTGTTGGGAAGGGTGGAAAGGAGGGTAGTAAGAGGAAGAGAAGGAAGAGGATCGGAGAAGGAAGAGGAGAAGGACATTGAGAGAGAAGAGATAAAGAAGGCGATAGGTAAACTAAGAGATAGAAAAACGAGTGGAGTGGACGGGATTCCGGGAGAAGTCTGGAAATACGGAGGGGAGAGGATAGAGAGCTGGGTGGAAGGATTATGCAACCAGGTGTGGAAGGGGGAATGGTGGCCGGAGGATTGGAAGGAGGGGATCATTGTGCCTATAGTAAAGAAAGGAGAGGGGCAGAGAGTGGAGAATTACAGAGGGGTAACCCTGATGACGTCAATATACAAAATGTATGTGTCAGTTCTGGCGGAAAGAGTTCGGGAGGATTTGGAGGAGAAAGGGATAATTCCGCACAACCAGACGGGATTCAGGAAAGGGAACAATAGACAACATTTACGCATTGAACTACCTAATAAACAGACAGATAGGAAAGAAAGAAGGAAAGCTGGTAGCCTTGTTCGTTGACCTGAAGGCAGCGTTCGACTCGGTGGATAGAGAGGTATTAGTGGGAGCAATGAGAGAAAGAGGGTTGAGGAAGGGGTTGGTGAGGAGAGTAGAGCAGATATTTAGAGAGACGAAGTGCAGAGTGAAAGTGGGAGGAAAGGAAGGAGATTGTTTCTGAACGGCGAGAAGGGTGAGGCAGGGATCCCCTCTCAGCCCCTTGCTCTTCAATATTTTGATAGCGGACTTGGAGGAAGAAATGAGAAAAGTGAGATGGGATGGAGTGGTGTTAGAGGGGAAAAGGGTATACTCGCTAACATACGCGGATGACATGGTGCTATTAGCGGAAGAAGAGGAGGAAATGAGGAGTATGTTGGAAAGGTTGGAGACGTATCTTAATAGGAAGAGAGTGGAATTGAATGTGGAAAAGACTAAAGTGATGAGATTCAGGAAAGGAGGAGGGAGAGAAAAGAAGAGAGAGTGGAGATGGAAGGGAAAGAGAATCGAGGAGGTCAAAGAGTTCAGATACCTGGAATATGTGTTGAGAAAAAATGGGAAGCAGGAGGCGCAGGTGAGGGATAGAGGAAGAAAAGCGGCAGCTGTGTTGGGACAGGTATGGGGTATAGGGAAGCGAAAACTTGGGAAGGATTAAGGAAGAAGGTTGTGGCTCTTTGACAGGTTGATCTGGACGGTGATGGGATATGGAGTGGAGATCTGGGGGTGGAAGAAGAGGGAAGTACTGGAAAGAAAGGAGGAAAGGTATCTGAGGTGGTTGCTGGGAGTCGAGAAAAGAACGCCAGGGTATATGGTAAGAGAAGAGCTTCAAAGGGAGAAATTATGTATAAGAGCGGGGAGGAGAGCGTGGAAATACAAAAGGAGATTAAGAGAGGGAAAAGGTAGTGATATTGCGAGGATTTGCTGGGAGGAGATGAGAGATAGGGCAAAAAAGGGAAGTGGTATATCGGAGGGGGAGAAGGAAAGGTTGGAGTTTTTTTAAAGAAAAGGAATAGGAATGGAGGAGATGGAAAGGAATATAGAGGAAGTAGAGAAAGGAGAAGTGTGGAGTGGTGAATAGGAAAAAAGAGAAAGGAAGAGACAGGCGGAGAAGAGGTGGGAGAGAATAGAGGAATTAAAGTACAATAGGTGGTATAGAGTGGTAAAAGGAGAGGGAGTATCAGGTTATTTGAAGAGGGGGTGGAATGAGAGGAGATGGACGAGAGTAGTAAGGTTCAGGCTTGGAAATGAGGTGGGGGAGAGGAAGTACTGGGAAGGAGAGGAGGACAAGTTGTGCAGGTTATGTGGAGGAGAGGTGGAAACTTGGGAGCATGTCTGGGAGAGGTGTAGGCGTTGGAGAGACAAGGAGGAGAGCTGGCAGGAGAGAGTGAGGTAGGTTTTGGGGGAGAACGGTGAGGGGGAGGATGAAGGAGCTGGAAAAAGAGAAAAAGGAGAGATTGGAAGGGGAAAGTTAGGATAAGTAGGGGGTGAGGGTTGGAGTAGCTGCGGGGGGAGGTGAAAGGGAGAGGGGGGGTTTGACGGAGAGAGAGAGAATGAGAGTGTATGGATGGTCAGGAATGGATGAAAGAGAAGTATGGAGGTGAAGAAGGGAGACATGTAGAAAAGGCGAGAGGAAGCGAAAGCCCGAAGGGGGGAGCGTGTGTGTGTGTGGGCCGGGATGAGAAGATGGTGTGACTATTCACGCGGTCTCGCCATCCCGGTAGGGTAAATTAAGTTAGATGTAAGTAGCGATGAGGAAAGTGATTTGTATGAAGTTGTATAATAGAGGTTTGGTTTTGTAAAAGTTTTGGGTACGTTCCTTTAAAAAACGTCTTGTAAACCCGGTTATCTGGGACGCAATAAATGTTTACTACTACTATTAAACATATTTTAAGATTTAATTTGTTTATTGCTACATAAGTAAGAACAAAAAATATTTTTTAATTATACTTTATAATCTTGCAAATTGTACAACAAATCATACAACAATTGTATAACAAAATCGTATAACAAAAAAACAAATACTTCCACCAATGCAATGATATGTATGTAGACGAATATTGCGTCGTCAAGAAAAATCAAACTTTATAATGTAATTTTCATACAACCATGTACCAACCAAGCAGAAAACTACTAAAAATAAAGATTCCTTTGAATATTTGATGCATCCAGTATAATCTGTAATACATGATTTGTTCTTAAGATGACTTGAACATATAGTTTAGTTTAAGAACAAACCTTAAGTCACATTACCTTTTACGTTTAATACGAGCACTTTCCAAAGTGCTATCATTCTGTTTTAGGAGATCCAAACGTACGCTTTTGCAAAAATTGTGAAAATAAGTTTCCCAATCAAAGTTTTTCATATTAAAGTCAAACAATTGTTGATCTTGCGTACTTAAGCGATTCCACATCATCTGAACATTGCGGTTACTACAAATCCAGTCGTTAAGGGTAAAAGGACTGAGAATTTTCATCACTGTATGGGTTTTTTGATATACTTTTAACATTCTGAAAAACATAAAGAAATACAATTTTGATAGAAACTTATATTCATGATAGGAAATACAAAAAAAAGAGTAACAGATTTATGTTGTTTTACAATACCTTGGTCGATGACCTGTGACTATTCCTAATATATTTAATAATATTGCCGGAAGTAAATGGCAAAACAAAATATAAATTTGATATATAATTTTTTGCGATATTAAAAAAGTCATCGGTTCCCATAGTATATCATTCGAGGGATATACAGTACTTGATGTTGTTATACTGTTAAAAAACTTACGCCACTTGATGCCATCAGCAGATATAATACAGTTATAAATTTTTAATTTAAAATTGTTTTTGCATTCCCTACAAATAAATATTTCAATACTATGGCTACTACCCAGTTCGGTTATTACTAGCAGTAGGTACTGAAAAATTTATAGTATACGTAACGTAACTCTATAGATTTTCAGTACTGCCAGTAATAACTGAACAGAGCCTATGTGTTTCAATATTAATTGGATTGTTTAAGAATATTACAAAATTGTGTGTCACTAACATCAAATTGATATCATATTTATTAAGTACAACTGCTTGTGAGAACTCAAATATACAAGAAAGAAGAGTCGATATGAGCAAACAACCAGGATGTTCGTGGTAAATATGTTTATTAAAATATTTTGCCAACGTTTTGATCTAATCTTCGGATCTCTTTTTGGTAAATGTTTACAATAAGGGAGACTCCTCCGATTGGCTTCCCGTTTTGATACATTGTAAATATGACCTTCCTGAGTACGTTTCTAAAAGTTTTATCTGTCGCTCATTGTTTATAAAAAAGTTATGAACCAAAAAAGTTTGATGACTAAACTATCGTTTTTCGACACCGTGTACATTTTTTGTGTGTTGTAAACATGTAGGCAGGGGGGGGGCTTCGCCCCTCCCTCGTGCTCCCCCGTCGGAAAAAAATAGAAAACGACTTCTGATTAAGTGTCGCTAAAAATCACGTATATGTTATCATGAAGCGACATGTAATCGAAAGTCGTTTCCTATTTTTCCCCGAGGGGGAAGCAGGGGAGAGGGGCGAAGCCCCTCCACCTGCGGGGGGCGCAGCCCCTCCTGCCTACACGCTTACAACAAAGAAATGAAAACAAATCGTCAATCAATCTAGTATCAAAAATCAATTCTAGTATCAAAATTATACATTCGGGACGAATACGAACGCAGAAATGAAAACAAAACAGAAAGTTTCGGGATATGCTACATATCCACACATTGTTGGCAACATGAACATTACTCATTTCCTTCTGAAATGTACACGGTGTCGAAAAACGATAGTTTATTGATGAAACTTTTTTGGTTTATAACTTTTTTATAAACAATGAGCGATGAAATGACGGATAAAACTTTTAGAAACGTACTCAGGACGGTCATATTTACAATGTATCAAAACGAGAAGCCGATCGAAGGGGTCTCCCCTATTGTAAACATTTACCCTCTTTTTTAATAACAATCTTAATGTAATTATAAACAGAAATACAAAAAATTTTAATGTCTAAATGCAAAGATAACAACTTGTAATTTCTCCTAACAAATAGGAATTGAACGCGCGCGTATCTGCATGCAATCTATTACTAGAATCAGTGTATGGTTTGTAGTGCTTGGTGGTTAACAAATCGAGTTTCAATAAAAATAATAAGTCAACAAAATAAAACCGTTAAACCAAACACAACAATAACAAACACACTAATACGTAAATTCTACGGGTATCTTACATTTATATAGATTTCTACGCACAAAACTACAAGGTATAAACAAGCTGAGGTTAAAAAACAAGAAAACAACCAGATAACGGTTATTTCGATTTATAGATTTCTAAAAAGAAAAATACAGTTTCAACTTGTCCGTGTCTGACATAACATTGATAAAGTTATTTTGTAATTATATATGAATCATATCTCAGAGATGGGTCTTTTAAAATAAGATGATTTTTTGTCTAAAATTAAAGTATCTTTCCATTTAAAGTTATGATCGGTATCAATACAATGTTAAGTGACGACCGAAACATTATCAATATTACGATTCAACTGATTTTTATATTCTGTTACTCTAATCTTGAGTTTCTCATTATTTGATGTACATAGGACGCATCGCAGTCGCTAAATTCCAATTTATATATCACATTGTTTTAGAAGAAACTTTGTTAGCTTATAATAATCTTAACAAATTTTAAGCAAGTACATTAAAAACCTGATAGAATCTGATCAGCAAAAATTGTGGTATATAAATTGAAATGTAATGACTAAAAATATGTACGCGTCTAAAAACAGAATTTTCTCTTACATTTTATTTATCTGTTATAACACATTTTCTTTATTCTTCACGACGTCGAAATCTATAAACTCACTATTTTCATACTTTTCTTTTCATTCCCTATTCTTCTACGTTTTGGCAAAAGTTTTTAACAAAACGATACTAAGAAAGCACAAAGTACATCTTGACTAGCGTAGAAATGTTTGTAAGAATTAAGACGATAGAATTACTTAAACAAGACGATAGAAATATGTAAACTAAGAATTACTATCCGTGAGAATAAAGGAAATTGTGAAAATACTGGACGTGAACGTAAAGAGAATTTGTTGTATACCTAAAGTGATTATGAACGTCCCATGCACTTGCAATTAAAGCATTAACGGTAATATCAACGGGCACTATTTGTGCTCGTGCGTTGCTATTACACAACACAACTCTCATGATACCGGATTGAATAAATAATGAAAATAGCATAAGTCCTCCATAGGAGTTGGTCCATCCGGCAAATGGTTCGTCAGCGGTAGGTGCGACTGCAAAGTAGTACTTTTTTCCATTTAGTTGGTTTACCATCAGGAGAAAGATTTGTTTAATATATATTTGATTAGTAGATTTTTTACCTATAGAAGGTCGAAATATCCCGAGTGGTACATTTTCGCTTTTTTTAAAGAGAAGCGTTTCAGCAACGGCTTTCGAGAACGTATAACTGTTTGTGTATTGTGTTTCAGCAATAAATCTGTATAAAATAGTAATTATATATTTTCCGTACGTATTTAACTTTTCAGTGCCAGATATGGGTTTCCCAGACCCACCCAAAAGTTTTAAACCGGTGTCTCTACTAGATATTAGTTTAGCGCGACATCTGAAAGTTATGAAAAAAATCTTTAGGGCCTTAGATATTAGTAAAGGTCGTTGACAACGTCATTTGTTTAAGAGGATACTGACTATAGAGATCTATAAATTGACGTTTTAGAAACGTAAATTTCGGTAATTTTTAATACTGCTACTCACAAAGTGCTTCTACAGAAGCAAATAAATATAAAAAACTACATAGTGCTTTTAAAAATGAGTATATACTGCTTTTTTTTTCTTCACAAAGATAGCATATGATCAAGAGACACGGTAGTGCTTTGCGCCAAATTCAAGCACAACGAAGTGGCACTCGAATTGCGCAAGGCGCATCGTGTCTCTTATACGCGAAATTCAGTTAATAAAAGAGAGCGGAGATTTTCATAGAGCAATATTTCAGTAACGACTGAACTGATCAATTTCGTTTTAGTCTAAATCGATTCAGAATAAAACATTTTTTAAAAAGTATTGTTGTATTTTTTCGGTTTGTGACTTTTGAACGAAGATAATGGAAGATAAACGAAACTGTGTGTGAAATTTACATTCAGAAACGTTATTATGGTCGTCGTCGTGCGACCAAATTGTATGGATGTTTGTATGCCTGCTACCAAATAGCATACATGTACGAGCGCGTTGAAAGAAGAAAAAAGGAAGAAAGACAGGAAGTGTGAGAGAACAAAAGAGAATCAAAAGGTACGGGTAGTGGTTCGCGTTATTCGTGCCGGCAACACCTCCGATATAACTTTTCTTAATAAACTGTTTTGAAACTTGGCGCAAAATAACTACAAACTATATACTTTAAATTTATGAAGTAGAAAATTAATTCAGGAAACGAATAAACAAATTTTGCAGAAAAATAACCTATACTATCATCACGAGAGTCGCTTTTTCGTGTCAACTACACATTCCAATTATAATATGGGTCTCATTAGATTCTTTTTTGTTGTACTTGTTGCGCTGTGAAAGTGTAAATATAATTTATTGTGCGGTTTTGTAAGTACTTATTATTCAATTTTTCAGTTTATTTTATTTGATATTGTGACTACAAACTTTCAATCTTCACGAGGTATGGACATCTACCAATTAACATCTTTAAAACTCTTTGTTTAATTTACTTTTATATTTTGCGACTGATGAAGACATCTGTGTATGTCGAAACATTTCGCATCTTATGTATTGAGTTTGCTAAATGAATATATTTTACCTCGATTTACTTTGCTCGTAATTTGACCTGTTTTAATTTATTATTATTTAGTTTTAAACAACGAGCGATTTCTCTATTGTTAGTGTAAATATATGTACATAAGAGAAATAAGTCTACATATATGAATACATAGTGAGGTTATATAGAAGAGGAAAGGATGTGTAGAATATATGCGGAGTCGAAATAGAGGATATAATACACGTATTGAAGAAATATGAGAAAACTAGAAAAGAAATATCAGAAGAAATATCAGAAAAAGAGTAAGAGAAGACGGGAAAAGCTGGGAGGTAATGAGGAGAATAGATGGAATAAGGAAAGAAAAGAAAAAAGAAAAGGAAAGAAAAGAAAGAGATGGAGGGACAGGAGAGAAGGAAAATAAAAGAAGGATAAGACTAAGGAAGAATACCAAAAAAATAGTAAAGAAACAGTGATAAATAAAGTGATAAACAGAGTGGCATTAACTGTAATGACAATATGAGCTGTAAGTGATGAGTAAAGGTAAAAGCAATATTAGGGATAGTAATAGTAGTAAAATATGTATTAGCTAGTTAGATGTGTTAAAATGTTAAAAAATGTTTAAAATGTTACGTAAGTTATATTATGTCAAAAATGTTAAGTTATATTGTGTCAAAGATGTCAAAAATATAAAATAACCGGAAGCTACCCAAAGCCGAAAGGCACGGATTAAGTTCAATAAATAAAAAATAAATAGTGAGGTTATAGAAGGAAACTTTATAAAACAAAATTTATGTTGAATTTTACATTCCAAAAAAAGAGTGCAAACTCTTAGTACAATTTATGGTAAATATACAGAATAGGGGAGCTCCCTCCGATTGGCTTCTCGTTCTCATATATTGTAAATATGATTTTCCTGAGTACGTTTTTAAAAGTTGAAGCTGATCGGAGGGGTCTCCCCTATTCTGTATATTTATCCAATTTATTTTTTTCTAATAATTAGTGATAAATAGAGATTACTCTCAGGCTTTATAAGTCTTTTAAACTAATAATATATGAATATAAGAACATAAAGAGCCGTTCGCAGGATGTTGTGCGTAAATGTGCTTAAATATAATAGGTCAAATATATTGGGTCCTTCATATATATGTGATGCAAATCCAGCATCCTATATATAGAGGAAAAAAATTATTTCAAAGTATATATGTGTATACATATATATATATTTAAGCACATTTATGCACAACATCCTGCGAACGGCTCTTCATGTCCTTATATTCATATATTATTTTTTTCTGTAGAAGCATTTTTGATTTGATGCAGTAAATAGGAAACTAGAAGAAAATTAAAAACATCGGTTTAAAGGGCTCTATACTCCTGGAGGTATCCAGTATCTTCTAAGATGATGCTAAATCGTTCTGTTTTATCAACGGAATACATTATTTTAGTAGATCTAATTTTATTATTTACTGTATTAAATCAAAAACGCTTTAACAAAAGTAAAGAACGTAAAAACACAAATCTCGTTGTAACACTTTGACCACTGAAAAGAACCAAAAGTTACACTTTCTTACTATCACTTGATCATATTTTTCTATTTTTAAACAATTTCTATACTTCATCGTATAAATATGCAGACACTAGGCCGAGAAGCGGATGACATAAAAGAATATAATGGAAAGAATTAAGGAAATGGCAATAACAAGATAACACCAGATGTTCGGGTGCAATTCTTTTATAATTCTAAGATTTTAAAAAAATTTTAACAAACGTTTTGATCTACTATGGGATCTTCTTTAGTATTTTGTATGCTTATAATAGTTTTTATATGCTTATAATAAAAACTTACAAAAAATAATGATCTATTCAAGATCATGAAGAATATGGATAAGAAAGATACGCTACATAGATATTCAGTATGAGAAAAAGAGAGGTGGAAATGGCAGTTAGGTAGTCGTCAGTATTACGTAACAGGACGCAAACTGTCCACCCGCTTCGAATATAACGAACAGACTGATAGTCAGACTGATAGTCCGTTACATTCGAAGCGGTGAACATCTGGTGTTATCTTGTTATTGCCATTTCCTTAATTCTTTTTATTTAAATATTCAACAAGCTGAAAACATATAATATAATGGAACTTTCAGAATGTGATTTTATTGTCTAGTTTACGAGATTAGTTAGATCTCCTAATGAAGCACGGGTAGTAGGAAAGATACGCACACAAGCAGACAGTCATGTACACAGCGCGTCATTGAATCGCGGAATAGGCGCGGGATCGGTGGGCAAGCGGGGCGGTTGCTCGCCAACAAGCGCCGTACGAATCGTGCGGCCCGCTTGCCCTCCGATCCCCGATTCCGCGATTCAGTGACGCGCTGTGTACGTATGCATATCCTCTCCACTATCAAACGGGCGAACCGAACGAGAGACAAGAAAAGAGATATACGTCTATCCTTGTATAGAGGGCACCACCTACTGAACAGCATAGCAGCAAAGCAGCTGTTAAGGTAGTTATTGAGATTTTCAGTCTATTTACAATCTTATTCATATTTGGAATATACATTTTTAAGTAAGCAATCTATCATATTGTTCAATCTCAAAAAGCTCAGCCGTACCAAAAAAAAGATATAAGGCTTTGAAGTTCAGCTTTTTAACACACAAAGCCTATCCTTGAGCCTCTAGCGGGTAACGTTTTCAATGTAATATAATAAACTGTATTTACAATCCTTCTAAAAAACTAGGAGCATACAGATAATTTTATTACGGATCTATTGTGTTTGTTTCAAGTGTGTCAACGGTTTTGTTTAATATTAATTCGAATAAGAAGTTGCTCATTTTTTAAATTTAGCAGACGACAAAGNGATAAGTTTATACATGTGTATGTGTACACATATATGCTGAACTCTGTGTGTGCGTGTCAGTGATGCTCAATTTTTTCTTTACTTTCTACACTTACTTGTTGGTACGCCACAAGTACAAGTGGATGAGCTCCACTGAGGCTCAATAACTACCTTAAGCCGGTGGTTCAGCATCCTTTTAATAGCTTTGCGAAGTTTGATTTTGAAGTTTGAGAGAAAAGAGTTCCAAGCCTGGACAAGATGTTGGCATTTCGAAAAGTATTGTATTTTTTCATAATTTTGTCAAAATATATGTACATTTATAGCGATTTATTAGGTCATGGCGCGCAAAACCGTTTTAAACGTTTCTTTAAACCTACTAGCGATTTTTTCAATTTGTTTTGTTTATCAATGCAGAGTCGTTTAAACTTTCTATTAAAAAAAGAATATGTTCAAATATTGATTTATTGCTAAAATATTGTATGTCAACGTTAGGTGCTAGAAAAATCCATTCTTCAAAAAACGTCTCGGAAGACTCATTGTAAAAATGTTTTTACAATTTCTAGACGACTTTTATCCCAGAAAGTACAAACAATTTTCTACAAAACTGCGTTGGAATTTTGTAAAAATCTTACTTACAAAAATAATTAGGATTTTTTAAACAAAAAGCCTTTTTTGAAAAAAATTGTCAGGTGTTTCTTTAAACGCTTATATCTTCAAAACTACTACTAAAGATTTTTTTAATTTGGTTTTTTATCGATGCAAAATCGTTCAAATTATCGATTAAAAACAAAAAAGAAATCAAAAAAATATTTTTTTGCGAGGATATTCGAACTTAAAGTCGCGCGGGTCTCGCAGACTTAGTCTGGATAACTCGTAGGTCATTTTTGATTTCTGGCACTGAAAGGTTAAAAAACACACATAGTTACATATAGAACTCCAGTAATTGTTTTATTTTTGAGCGCATGAGACTGTGTTTGAAAATTTGAAATTATTTGTTTATCTTGTTAGTTAGCGCTCAACTAGCAAGAGACAAAAGATATGTATTTTTTATATCTTAGACTCTTAGATTGGAATAAGCGCACCTCTACGGGATGCGTAGTCACTCAAGAATATTGGAAAATCCTTGACTATATAAATATAGATTGCTAGTAGCTAAACTTCACGCTGGTAAAACACTGTATTTAACATATATGCAACTTAGGCCCCGCCCCGATGAGCAAAAAGCGGGACTTTCAAATTATCGAAATGTATTAAGATTATATTTAACGCAGAAATCTTTGAATCAAAGGTAGAAATAAAACACTGTTTAAATAAAAGATAATGATAAAGCACAAACAAGATTAAACATATATAAAAATGTTAAAATGGTTATAAATACAATATTTACTTATACACTTTATTTATTTACATTACACTTTACTGTCTCTTTAAAAAACGGTTTTTGTACAAGTATGCTTAATAAAATCATCATGCTGTTTCAGAGAAAGAAGTTTACCTATATAATTTAATTTTACCTTTAAATATTTTAATATGATTTTACCAGCTCATACTTATGATCTTCTAAAATATTTAATTATAAAATATGTGCGTCAAAATTTTTTAAAATTGTATGTAACTTTAAATTTTTTTAATCCTCACTATTATTTGTTTAGTTATATTTTTAGATGTTAATTTATTTTTTAATCATTATTTTTCATCATGTTTGGTCTTATATCTGGTTGATTTACAACTTTCTACATAACAATATATTATTATTATTATTTTACTACTTTTGTATAAAAATCTATTATAAACAATACGTGAAATATGTCACAAAAATGAGAAAACACAATGAATACGGTATAACTCTTCTCTCTCTATTAATTCTTACGTTGACCGTTGGTCATCTATAGCGCTATAGCGCGACACATCATGGATTCTGACGTGAACTTGGCTACTGCCAGCCCATATTTTTATAGTCAAAGGGACAATTAATTCAATCGAACCTCCCACAACGTATACAGTCGAGACCGACGAGCCTCCCAAAACGTATACCTCCCCTATTCCCTCACTCTTTACCTCACGCATGCGCAAAGACTTACTTGATATAAATTCATCTGGCGCTAGCGCAGTTTCGAATGTAATCATACTTAGTGGTGAGAAAAGCGACGGAGGGGAAAATATACGTTTTGAGAGTGGATTTGTACACGTTTTGGGAGGCATATACGTTTTGGGAGTTTACGTTTTGGGAAGTTCGACTGTAATAGAAGAAATTATTGGTCTATTTATAAAAAAAGAAATCAAAATTAGAATGCTCGAGATTACTGAAGTTTTATTGTATATACGATTATTATAATTATTGAGTAAAAAATTAAGATGTTTTATTGCTTTAGGAGAATACTGAATACCGACTATAGAGACCTGTAAATCGACGTTTTAGAAATCTAAATTTTTTTAATTTTTAATTATTTTTACTGCATTACATGAAAAGTGCTTCTACAGAAACAAATAAATATAAGAAACTACATAGTGCTTTTGAATATAAATATATAATGCTCTTTTAAACGTTTTTTCGCTATGATAGCATATGATAACCTATACTGTCAACACGAGAATCGCTTTTTCTCGTTAACTACACGTTTTAACTATAATCTGAATGTTTCATAATATTCTTTTATATTGTACGTTTGTATGAAGCAGGGTCAAAGTATATATGTAAGGCTTAAAAATAATTCTACAATATGAAAATATGGTTGGGTTATAATAAGAAACTGTAAGTAAAACATTTATTCTCATTTCCGACACTTTAATAGGACTTCATACAAATCTTAGCATAATTTAATTGCTTCTAGAGAAGCATTTTTCATTTGATGTAATAAATAGGGAGAAATTTCGATTCTTCGAAATGTCGGTTTACAGGTCTCTAGCGTCGGTATCCAGTATCTAACAATAAGAAGCACATGAATATAAATAAAATAAGAATACATACTGAGATATTTTTTCATTGAATTCCTTTCTAGATAAATTACGTAACAATTTGATCAGATAATCAGGATCAATCGGACATGGATAGAAACGTTCATCAATATTTTTCAAATGACTGTTTGAATACAAGGTAGATGTATATAAAAATGCCTGTAAAATAATCGTCGATGTTTAATAGACTTTCAAAAAAACAATAAAAAAGTATAAAGTATTTTATAATATAATATCTGTACTATGTACAATATTAAAACTTTTATTTTATTAATTTACAAATAACATTTAAATATAATAAAGTATGTTGTAGAAAATATTTGTAAAAGAAGCTTGCACCTGTAACTTTGGCATATGTTTTACAAGCGTTAAAAGTTTCTTGATACTATAAACATTCAATGTAATAAGTTGATGTATTTCTTCATCAAAACGTACTATCCCCGCCACATGAAAGACTATAGATACCTACAATATAGAAGATTATTGACGTTATTATATATATAAATAATGTAATATAAATCTCATGTGCTTACTTCACGCATTAATATGTTCCTGTCATGTTCAGACAATCCTAAGTTTTCGTTATAAAGATCACCGGAAATTGGCACAACTTTATGTCGAAAATTTTGAACTTCTCTCTTTACTCGATCAAATAACTAGTACAGAAATATTAAATAATTCAATTGTACATTGGTACACATTTCAGAGGAGTGCACCATATCATTCCGCGCCAGGAGAAGTATTTCTCAGAAATTTCTTCTCCGGCTGCTCTTACTACCGCGCGTCGTTTTCCTTCGATCTCGGACTGCTGGCAGAGATCGAAAGAGAAGACGGCGCGCGGTAGTGGGGGAGAAATTTCCGAGAAATACTTCCCTTGGCGCAGAACGATATGGTGCACTCCTCTCTATATACTAATGCCGTTGGTATAAATAAGCATGTATACTCAACTCACCCTGTTTTCAAATAATTCGTTCAGTCTGCTTTCGATACTTTGTTCTTTCTTTGGACGTATTAAAATATAAATTTTGCAAATATCAGTAAAACTTCTCAGTAATTTTTCAAGTAAGACTATTCCGATAAATCCAGTAGCTCCTACATATAAAATAAAATAATATTACAATAAATCCAGAAAATAGTGATTTCCGAAACACGTCTGGAAAGTATCTATTTAAAAAAAAAGTCATCGAAGTTTTCACGTGAAAAAATATATAAACATACCTGTAATAAAAATAGTTTGACCAGCATAAAATTGTTGTAATTCAGTTTGTTGAGTTTTCATGTATTCACTTCTAGTTATATCCATAATAATTATACTAAATAATTATATGGTATTACAAAAATGCGGCAATAAAAATTTTTTATATAGAATTCCTAACACGTTGACTGCCAACTACGAGTTAGTCGGATTTGGAATAGAAGTTTATCAAATAGTTATCTCATATTTGATATTCTGTTTGTTGCTTTCAGCAAGTCTTCCTGTAATATATGCAATGCAAAAAATTATGTTGGGCATCTGTATAAGATTCGTATGATAATGTATTGGCATCAAAAGTCGAAAGCTGTACTTTTTATTATACATTTTTTTCTTAATTATATGTTTCGTGCTCGTTGTATATTTAAATAAAAAGATAGGGAGAAAGCTATAACTACAGTTACATCTGATGTTCGAGTAAAATTCTTCTTTAATCCGAGGATTTAAAAAAAAGATACAAACGTTTCGATCCACTATGAAATCTTCTTTAGTGTTTCTACATAAAAAAAAATTACAATAAATGCATAATCTATTTGCGATAATGAAGAATATGGATACAGAAAAGATATACGCTACAAACATAATGAAAAGCGAATCTAAATTTTAATTTTTTTAAAACAGAAATAAAAAAAATGTTTAGTTTGCCAAAAGTAAGCCAAATTGTTTCTTTATTTAAAAAAATCACTGTCGATATATACGAATAAAAAAAAAATTGCTTTTTCAGGTTTTTGTCCCGAAAAGTAAGTCCTTCGTACAAGTCAATAGATATTACATGATAAAATGTTTATATTTTGTTTTTAAATATGTATACATCTCCGTTTAATTACAAAAAAATTACTACCGCAACAATGTTTGCGAATAAAAACAAATCTTTCTGACTTCCTTCGGTTTTGTTCCGAAAAATAACAATCTTATTATGTATAGGATAAAGGTGCCTATTATGAGATATCTTTTTTTAAAGACTTACAATTTATTAAATATGTAATCTTAACTCTCTCTTAGTTAGTTTTATGTCAAACTTATGGGAAATATGTTCAAGTTTTATTGACAAAAATGAGCAATTGATAATAGTTATATTTTTTTTTATGTGAATTTTTGTCATCAAAAGTGCCGATTTTGCTAATTCAAGAAAAAAGATTTCTACTATGAAACACAAGGAGTTACTTTCCTATAGGAATCTTAGCACCAACAAAACTATCGTCATTCTTAACGTATCGCTCAATAGTATGTTTTGGGACACTGAATTGTTTAAATGCTTTTGAATATCTCATTTCTTTGCTTCTTACTGTCTTAACAGCCTCTAATAAACTGTAAGATTACGATTGCTCTTCTTTGCCTCAATCTAAAAATATGAGAGTACTAAAACCTTATTAGTACTAAATAATACACCAAATAAAGAACTTTACAGTTCCTAATATAAAGTATCTGATATTAAGAGCGGCTGCATGTCTCATATTAGGGAAATAAAATTGTAGAAAGTTTAAGTTTATACCGACAAAATATGTAATAAATTGATAAGACTACATAATAAAACACTTATACATATAGTACACATTTACTGTACTATATAAGTACAGTGTACACATGCACTATAAGTGATTTAACCTGTGGTAGTGAAAAAGATATATAATAATCGAAGTATAATTTGTAATAGCTGTGCGTCAGTGTTTTGTTTACCTACAGATATATATCAACGTGTTCGTCTTTATAGACGACGGTTTCTTTCTTCTTTCTTTTCGAATAGAAAATTTTACGGTGAAATAATAATAGAATAGAAAATCTTTCACGGTGTTTAAGTAAATTTCAAAACCTCCAATCAAGAATCTATTCTGTCGTACCAGACTAAATATAGACGCGCAGCTAAGACTAATTTGCGGTGAGTTTCTAATTTGTTAAATTAATTTAAACAACATTTTAACAATGTTTAATTGTGGTGTCACCGGCAAACCACTTAAAAAATTTTTGACATTATAATTAGATATCTACCCAACAAACAATTTGATTGTGGGATGTTGTAGATTTGTCAAAAATCGCCGGCGGAATTTAAGGACGTTCTCCGAATTATTGATTTTCTTAGGATTTTCTTTAAATTTGCGATATACATAGTTTATAATCTTATTTATACGTAGCCTTTTTGGATAATAAGGGTAGCAATGTTAAATTCCAAAATATGGAAGATTTATATTTCAATGTTTAACATAGATTTCCTATGCTGAGCCTTTGTAAAGTGGGATTTTTTTAAATTACTGACGACAATTTTCTTAGGATTTTTTTAAAAAACAAGTATGTGGTAGTGGAGAGTCTAATTAAAATACGATTTTGAATAATATGGCAAGCAACCTTTTTTTCAAACTGTAGCTTTTTTTTTTGTTTTTTTTTTTTT
>NW_018020781.1:198498-251505 GCF_002006095.1 Pseudomyrmex gracilis | reverse complement strand
GTTTTTGGTAGCAATTTGCTGTTACTTTTTGTCGACAAGCTTTGGCAACAAAATCGAAGCCTAATGCGGACACAGTTGATGCCAATTTGCTGAATATTTTTGCTTAAAATTGCTGACAATTTGCTGGCAAATTGCGAACAAATTGTTTACTGGGTATATATATGTTCAATATTCTAAAAAAATTTTCAAATTGTGACAGTTAACTCATATTAATAATTAATAGAAATATGTAATGAGAAAGATTTCCAGTCAATCTTGTGTGCACATAGCACGAAATAGAACCGTACGGTCGTGGACATAGCACGGAATAGAACTATATTCACGTTTGGATATTGTACGCACCGACAAGTCGCTTATGGACATGGCTGCGTAGTTCCAATGTGCACCACCCGTAGACATGCGCTAGTTTACGAGGCAGAAAAGTGATTACTCATTTTCTTATGGGCTTGGCCATTATTATAGATGTCTATGGATCAATTCGTGGACACGATTTGTGTCACCATCTGGTGTTTCAAATAGTCACTAGAGAACTGCGATCTAGAAAATGATAGAGATTGAGAGAGAGAGAGAGAGAGAGATGTAAAATCTGTGAACAAAGATGGACGGAAAAGCGACTTCCAGCAGTTCTTCGACATATCGTCGCGCTAAGTGAGTTTTTAGTGATCAAATTGCCCATAGTCTATTAATCGCTCTTCTCTTCTAAATTTTATTATTTATTAATTATTTCTTTATATTGCCCAATGAAAAATATAATTTGAAGATAAGCTTGGTATTTCCTAACCTTTTTGGTGTTTATATAGTTTAAAAATTGGACCTGGTGCAGTAGTATGTGAAGAGAGTGTTCTAAAAGGTGACATTACTATTGGTGCAAAGACTGTCATTCATCCTAGAGCATGTATTCTAGCAGAGGCTGGTCCAATTATTATTGGGGAAGGTAATATTATCGAGGAAATGGCAACTATTGCTAACAGGTAAATATAATACCTTTACTTTACATAGAACATTTAATAGCATGCTATTTACTTAAAATATATAATTAAATTATTATCATTTTCATATAGATTATCACCAAATACTCCAGAACCTGCAACAGTGCCTGTGCAAATAATAGGAAACTACAATGTCTTTGAAACTGATTGTACTTGTGAATCCTATAAAGTTGGTGATAACAACATCTTGGAAGCCAAAGGTATAATTAAATAATAATCTAGTTTCTTTTTTTGGCACAAACTAAATTTGTGTAAAGTTCTTTTGATTGTATTGCTGATCAGTTGCAAGTGATTAAGTAATTTAGCAATCATCTATCCTTAATTTTATGTATAAATTTTTATATACATAATTCATCATTCACACAAAAAAATTTATAAATATATTTATACATATTTCTTCACGTATATTTTACTTGAACTATTGCTTCGAGAAAATTTTCCCACTTCTCAATTGCAAGAATATTTTCGCATATAAGAGGCACAGTGTGCTCGTGCAGTTCGAGCGTCACTTCGTTGCGCGTGAACTTGGCGCGAGGCATTACCATGTCTCTTAATAATATTTTAAATAAATAATATATTTTAAGTAATATATTTTATATAAATTTTTCTTTTTTAAAAGCGTACGTTAGTCGTGAAATTGAATTAACCAACGGATGTGTTATTGGAGCTGCGTGCTCTTTGACAGAACGAGAGATAGTACCAGAGAATACAATAGTATATGGAAGCCAATGTGAACGTAGAGAAATGAATGATAAACCCTATGTAAGTCCAATTGTTATTGCTATTTCTTTTTTTCACTTCATATATGACATCGCTTTTCTCTATTTCAGCCTCAAATTGGGCAATTGGACTTTTTACTAAAAGTACTTCCGAATTACCATCACTTTCACAAATCGAACATAAAACTGAAAACTCCTTCGGTTCTAAGTAATACGTAATATATTCGTTCTTTATCATCTGGTATTGAAATAAAAGAATATATACACAATTTCAGTACTACACTTTGTATTATATAGTATGTACTTTAAACAAACTCTTTAAATTTGTATAAATTATTTAATATAGGAAGTAATTTTTTTGTAAGTATATGTATTACACTTTTTTGTTAATTTTTTCTATTATTTATTATTATAAGCACAAAAATAAACATTGCTTAATCAACAGTCCGATAAGGTGTTTTCCAAGAATTTATATTTTTTCTTACTTATTTTTTTCTGTTACTTACTTGAAATATCATTATTATAATACATCTAAGATTAAGATAATTTTGTATTTATAACGTGTAAAAATATTACATTTTTAAATGGAATATTTTTTACGTTTTTAACGATATTTTGTTAAATTTTGGCAAAAAAGATTCAATGAAAAGAAAGTCGATATAAAACTAAGTGAACTGTGTACATAACACAAATACTAACTAAATAAGGTCATACATTAAAAATAAAAAAAATATATATATAATTATAATCACAATAAAGAAAAAAGTTAACTAACACATTCATGCAAGTCACGCGGACCCGTAAGAAATGCAATGCGTGGAGCGAGATCAACTTCACTGTGATATATATATATATATATAAAATATATGTTACACATCACCTATTTATCTACCCAAATATCACACACACACACACACACACAATGTAATTCTATAATCAGTATAATTTACATTTACATAAGTAAACTCAAATAAGGTAAAACATAGTGCGATAATATTGATAAAAGAAAACGTGGTACGCGGATCATATTGGTCGCATTTAATCGGCAATGAATTAAAAGAAATTCAAAAGTCAAAAATTTACTTACAAATCTAATTTACTTGCGGAGATATTCCGGAGAGTCGGAGTTTCAAACGTACTCATTAAGCAGTAGCAGCAGACTAGTACTAGTCGAACACGGCAGTATATAAATAGTTTGACTAAATATTAATCCCACCTTTGAATGATTTTTTTTAATCATCAATTCTTCTTGTTTCTTCAGTTTGTCTTTGAATATTTAATGTCATTTTTTCTCGAACGGAATAACTTTTTTTAAACTGTTTCGAAACTTGGTTCATGATTTGAACAGTTTTTTTCCATCTTGATTTATTTTAACTCAAACTGTTTTTTATTATTATTTTTTATTTGTACAAGAAAAACTTAAGTCAGTTTTTATTATTATTTTACAAAAAATGATTTTTCTATAAAATCTGTTTTCCAAATTATAAGACCAAAACCCAGACAGCCTGAGGTTCAGGTTCAGGTTAAAGATGGACAATATCAAATGCAACATAAAACGCAATGTATTCCGGACGTTTCGATCAATTTTACTCTTTCGTTTATTTCTGAGATTATGAACAATCTAGCCAGATCTTTAAAGAAAATGAATTTTAAATGGTTTTTTAGATTCTTGAATATTTTGGAAAGATTCATTAAGACACAAAAATGAATTTGAACATGGCTCGAACAGCAATATAATTTCTAAAATCAATTATTCTTCTCCTGTGACTCTTTTTATGTAGACCAAACAGGAAGACAATTGCGAACACGATTAACAGAACAACGTAATTTTTTATTAAACTTACGAACCGCAGTTTTTTGTTAATCGACACCGTAGTGATTTAGGTCATGATTTCCAGTGGTATAAAGTTGAGATTTTAGACAAAAAGAACAATTTTACCACAAGAGATTAATCTCAGAAATGTTGCACATAAAAACACAAAAGGCAGGTGTTAATTTAATGAAAAATACCGAGCTACTTGATGCTATCTATACTCCTGTACTTAAGAAGCTTCATTAGTCACGTGTTTTTAGTCACACATGTTGATTTCCTCTCCTCCCTCTCTATTTTTAAGTTTGATTTTTGATGCGTTATTTCTGACACCTCTCGTATGTGTATTATATGTTTTGTAAGACGGTTATGCTTTGTTCCGTTTCTTTGTGTGTTGACGAGTACTGTGACATTTTAGTCCGGTTTTTAATCTTACAGTACAAAAAGTAAGTGTTACAAATAAGTGTATTTATTAATTAACTTATTTATTATTTTTATTTATTTATTTATTTATTATAGTTCTCATAATTTTATTTATTGACTTTCTATTTTATACCTCTGACTTTTATATTTTTTATACTTTGAGTTTTTTTATTTATATATCTACATTTTGACTTTTTTCTTTTGACTCAAATTTGATTACTCTTACTGATTACTTTTATAATATTTATTCATTTATTTATTTGATTGTTCGATATAGAGCTTCGATACATAGACATCATACTTTGATGTTTAGTATATGTTTATTTTTTCGTTATCTTGTTGTTTTGGTTCAACGTGCTTGCCGACGTGCATTAAGCGGTCTTTGTGATGATTAGTCGAGCTAGGTACATACATATTTATTCAAAATTGTTTTTTTTTGTGTGTATCTTTCTATCTCTGATGGATATTTTTTTTATTATTATTTCTACATTGTACACAGTGCTGAAGATGATCACCAATAAAAGTGATCAAAACGTCCGGAGTACACTGCGTTTTATGTTGCATTTGATATTGTCCACCTTTAACCTGAACCTGAACCTCAGGCTCTCTAGTTTTTTGTCTTATACTTCGCTTCATCGAGCAGTTATTGAAATACTACTTATTGTTTACGATAATCTTCAAGATGCGTATAGTACGAAAAAGACCAACCTCGTTTCTAAATTATATTTTAAAAAATTTAGATTTTGATATTTATTGTTTGTTGAGAGAATGGATTTACAAATCAAACAGAAGGATCACTAAATTTTAACAAAATTGCATTTTTTAAGCCTCTTGCACAATGGACGGAATAGCGATAGCGATAGAAATAACAAAAGTTTTAAAGAGTTTATATTTAAAAATAAAGGTAGGAACAGCGGAATCTAACATACAAAAATACACATGTATCAATGCAGATCAGAAAATCGGAATAAGTAATAGCGATAAAATTTCCGACGAGTTGAAATTCTGTGTTAAAAACTGTGTTATTTCTATCGCTATCGCTATTCCTTCCATTGTGCAAAGGGCTTTATACTCTTGCAAAAAAATATTGTACCACCGTATATCGTATTTAATTTTCGGTTTATAAGATTTTCTAAACAAATTTAATGCGCAAGTTTTCTAGCAGCCTTTGTAAGAAATATTATCAATTATGAGATTCGCGATGCTCATCATTTGTTACATGAATCTTTTTGTAAAGTATTCGAATTGATCAACTATCTTTCATCTGTTTTACCGACCTACTTGGAACAAGTTTTTTGACACTCAGAGTTATTCTTTTTACGAAATGAGACATTACATACGCGAATTTATAAAAATTGACAGAAAAATCGATTGGCTTTATAACAAAAGTATTTTGAACAAAAATAAGTCTTTGAAAAGTATTTCTTATTTTGTGACTTACTCTATCAAACAGTGACTTTGAAAGCTCGAATAATAGTTCTGTTTGTTGCTTCTTCTTCAATAAGCCAAATTTATCCAAGTCATGTATTAAGGAGATTAGTATTGATCTCTCTTCTTTTAAAGATAATGATAAATTTGAGAAGAGTCTAAAAGAAAATTGGTTTGTGAATCTGACTACTGAGATCATTCATGACGAAGTATGTGATTTGCTTTGTCTCGGTAAGATATTCAGTTTAATATCACAATCTCCAAAGAAACAAACGACATTTGAGATCATTCATCAAAATGTCCAAAATAATATTAGGCTTGTCGACGAAGAATTGAAACCACACATATGTTTACATACTGCTTCGTCTCTTTAACGTTTTATCAACAATCAATCTTTCATAAGTTCTTCTGAAAGAAATTTGATTGATCAAGTAAATTTGACAAAAATTTTTATTAAGGATTATCCCAATATTTTATTTACAAGAGCAGACAAAGGCAGTGTTACTGTTGCTTTATATAAAGAAGATTTTGTCTCTAAAATTGATCTTATGCTAAATGATACAAACACTTATTAAGTATCTAATTTGAAGAACCCAGCTAGGAATATTGAAAACAAACTCAATGAGTGGCTTGGCGCAAAGCGAATTCTTTTTAAAAAATATTTCTTTCTTTTATCCAACAAGAAGTCTGCGTTTATGGACTTTCGAAAATTCACAAGCCTGGTATTCCTTTTAGGATTATTGTTTCCTGCATAAATACCACCTTGTGTAAATTTGCAACCTTTTTACACAATATTTTACTCAAAAGCTTACCCAGACCTTCTAGCTTTGTAAAAAACAGCTTTGAATTATATGGAAGTCTATCGGGCTTAAATGTTAGTGAGCTGAACATTTTGTTGTCTCTCGATGTGGTCTTGCTTTTTATCAACATTTTTTTAGACTTAGCGGATTGGATAGAGTGAGAAAAAGATGGGATCAGACTAAAGATAATACAATCATCTCGCTGAAATCTTTTATCTCTGTCTTAAAGTTCGTTCTGTCTTCTACATTTTTTACGTTCAACGATACCTGTTACGAATAGACTTATGGAACCCCCATAAGCTCCCAATTCTCACTTATCTATTATAGCAGATATAATCTTGCAAGATTTAGAGGTACAATGTCTTAATAAATTAAGTTTCACATTGCCTTTTTATTATAGATATGTTGACGACATTTTAATGGCGGTTCCTAAACAGAAAGTAGACTTCATATTTAATATCAACTCTTACTATCCGATATTAAAAAAGTTCACCTTAGAAATTGAATCAAACAGAACAATTTTCTAGATACCTCTATTTTGGATGTTAATAATAAACTCATATTAAATTGGTTCCAAAAACCAACATTCTCAGAAAGATATCCACACTTCTTCTCACACTGCGCGCAATGAAAATCAAGATACTGATTTTTATATCGAAGAAAATAAACCTCATTTATTAACTCAATCAGATTTAAACGATCTTATTCGATACTTAGATTTAAGTAAAGAAAAATCAGAAAAACTAGCGTCTTAATTTAAACAATGGAATTTGTTACAGCCAGGCACGAAAGTATCGCAAACGACAATCAGATTTGATTTCGTTTGTTTTCTTCCAAAGAACAATTTCCATTTTTGTCATAATATTATAGAATTATAAAAAAAAATGGCGTTTATTTATTGACTCATCTGTTCCAAGCTTAAAAGTTGTGCTTCTGCACAATGGGAATGAATATCCAACGATCCCTATTGGATATTCGACATCTTTAAAAGAAAATTATGATGACTTGTGTGAAATTCGCGTGCTTGATTGCATTAAGTATTCGGAATATAAAGGCTATGTTTGCGCTAAAAGTAATTGCTATTTTGTTCGGTTTGCAAGAAGGTTATGTAACGTTTGGCTGCTTTCTTTGTGAATGAGACAGCAGAGCTAAAGATAAACATTAAGTACAAAATAAATGGCCTTCACGTAATATTGTTGCTATAGGGCAAAAAACTATCTTACGTAAAAATGTTGTAGATCCAAATAAAATAATATTATCTCCATTACATATTAAACTAATTTGTCTTGTGACAAATTTTAAAGCATTGGTACCTGACGGTGATGCAATGAAATATCTTGCGCAAAAGTTTCCAAAACTCAGCGACACCAAAATAAAAGCAGGAGGTTTTATTGGTCCTCAAATAAGAAGTCTAATGAAATATGAGAAATTTGAAAATGTTCTTAATACAATTGAATTATGTGCTAATTATTATTTTATTAATAATCAGCATGGAGAGCATTTAACTCAGTATGAGAAAATTTCTTAAGATATAACCGTCATCCTGAATATGTTAAAATAGTAAATGACTTACAAACATATAAAACAATGAAATGCAACACGTCATTGAAAATTTATTTTCTACATTCGCATTTAGATTTATTTCCATCAAACTTAGAAGCCGTTAATGAAGAGCATGGCGAACGTTTCCATCAAGACATAAAAACTATGAAAAAACGGTATACAAACAAATCGATAGTATAAACATGTTGAGCGATTACTGCTGGACATTAATACAAAAAGACCAATTATAAATGGAATAAAGTCGCCAAAACATTTTTGTTTTCTTTGTGAAACAGAAGGGAGAGAAGAAAATAAATTAAAAAATATAAAAAGATTACTACAAATTATTATACTAAATACTAGATAAGCACAGACAAAAAGAAAAAAGTAAAAATATTTAAATAACAAAAAATAACAAGAATAAAAAGAAAAAAAAGAAAATAAGAATTATATAAAAAAACAAAAAATTAAATTAAAAAATATAAAAAAAAAAATGTAATGAAGATCGCCTTCACGCGGTACACTTTGGAAACACATATTGTGGCTAAATGATCTTCTAGCAACTGTTATTTTTGGAATATTAAGTTTAAGAAACACACACACACACACACACACAAATCACGTAACTGCAAAAATAAAAGTGCGCACGGAAAAAGATATGATACTAGCTGTACATGCCTAACTTTAAACCTATGTAACTTAGTCTTAAAAAATCGTACAGAAACGAAAAAACACTCATTTTAAAGGTAAGGAATAGTTCTTTAACATAGTGCACACAAAATTGGAAAAATAAAATTTTCTTAACCGCAATATCATTCTAAATATGGTCAAAATCGTCATTTTTTGCCTCTATTACCCTAATTTTCTTAGAAATGTGACGTGATGAAACTTTTCAGAGCCTAGATTCATATTCAGCGACCAAACCTCTTCAAGAAGTGACATACTGCAAGTTTTATACAAAAAAAAAGTCAAATTTTGTTGAACAGTGTAATAAACAGACAATGAGCGAAAAGTGCCAACGGCAGGTGATAGAATTGTACGCGAGAGTCGCCAGCGGTAGATCAAAATCAATGAGCAAACTGTGCGGCCGTTAAAGTATTAACTAATATCGAGTTATATGCTTTGGAGCGGATAATAAAAACAATAACTAAAGATAACTTTTGTGGTCGTGGATCAATGCACATATTTACGCATTCGGATGCAGAGAATTATACTGATACGTGAAATACCGGTATTATACCGATATTTTTCGGTTATTTATTCACAACCATTATATTATATTACAAACCGAACTACAAAAATACCTGTATGACGTCATATTGCTATATAAAACTACCGGTATATTTACCTATATTTACTGATACTTGTTTTGTTATTTTGTTTCAGTTTTCAAAATATTTTAAGGCAGGGACTTCAAGTCACTATAACCAGAAACGATATACTATTACCAATATATGCTTTGATTTTGTAAAACACACTGCCGCTTTCTTTTTTTACTTATATTTTTACGATAGTTTTTAAGATACTATTTAAGATACTTTTAATTATATATTAATCAAACAGTTTAATTAAGCTGTATAAATTAAACTATACATTTACCAATAATACCAATAATTTTTTTGGTTTTGTATATCATTATTTCTTAATTATTTATTTAATATATTATTTATTTATTTATTATTGTAATTTTTAATATATTTTTTCTTATATTTTTAAATATAAGAAAAAATATATTAAAAGTTACAATAAGAAATAATTAACTTATATAAATATATGTAATTAGTATATCAAACAAAAATAACTAAGAAATAATGATATACAAAACCGATAGAATTATTGGTAAATGTGTACTAATATATCGGTATTCTCATATAATAATTCCAATTCTATGAGAGTTATAGATTAGCAAAAAATCTTACAATTAGCTTATCATGTCATCAACAAAAAATCCGAAAAAATACCGGTATTTATTTCGGTTTTTAGTAATATGTCGATTACGGTACTAATCATTTTTCGGTATAGATTTGCAGTCGTAATACCGATATCAAAATTATACCGGTTTTCAGTCCCTGTTTGGATGGCGTATATTTGGAATTGCTCGGCCGAATAAATTTCAGATTTAGTCAATCAGTTTTGAAAATAGTGTGCTCTTTTTTCTCTTATTGCTTATAATTCAACGATTCTCGTGTTATGGCGTCAACGCAATCTTCCAATCGCAAAGAGGAACTGTCAATGAGATATGAGTAATAAAAAAAAGCAGCAATGACCTTTAAGAATTTAAAAGTAAGTCAAAAGTAAAAATTAATTCCGAGCGTTGTAGTAAATAATTAAGTATAGTTGACGAATGTTCTCCCCATCAGTACAATTTAACCGCCACAAACTGAATTGACTCTCATTATAACCAAATGGAATTATCTGTCCTAATAGTATTGTCCGTATATTCTCGATTCTTTAGGACGCTTTTGTGTAAAGTGCATTCTTTGAAAATAGTTTGGAACCTTAACAAATCAGCATCCTATATGGAGGAAAAAAATTATTTCGAAGTATATATGTGTATACATATATATATATTTAAGCACATTTACGCACAACATCCTGCGAATGGCTCTTCATGTCCTTATATTCATATATTATTAGTTTAAATAATTTAACAAATCAGTTAGTAATAAAATCGCAGTTAATATGAACCCGGTTAATTACAGTAGTAAGAGCCGATATATACGCTGGATTTTGTGATATACATATATATTTAAATATATATATTTATATTTTTAGGAGTGTAAATTTTTTACACATGATATTATTTGAATTTACAATTTTCAATTTATGTAGGATTTCATATAGGATGATTGATTTGCATCACATATATGAGTATACCCATTTTTTCTTTCCATCTAATTTAGAAATTATATTGCGAAAAAAACATCTCGGCAAGGAGTCAAACCTGGAACCTCTTGCTTTCCGTGCGATCGTCTTCCTAATTCGGCCACCGAGGCACTTAAAGATTTTTTGTTCCTTATTATTATTTTCACATAACAAAATATCTCATTAATATTGTGTACAAGTGCAGTCACTTTTACATTTATTGCTCAAAATTACTTTTTTCAAGAAAAGAAAATGATACTCGAATAATCAATTTGCAAATAATAAAAATGAAGAGAACCGTCTGTTCCATGAGCGAAAATATATGAATAGAAATATTAGCCACTCGTCTCTTAACCAAATCTCCGGAGAATTTAATGGCGTAATGCTAAACGCTACATCTATGAATATGAATTAGCGTCTCGTCGAGGGGATTGTGTTGTGAACCATTTACCGCTTCCGTCAGCTTAGTGAAACGCGCCAGTGATTATCAACCCTCCTTTATATTTGGATTTATACGGAGAAATAACGTATTTTGCATAAGAACACGACACAGAGGTAAATACAGTAAAAAAAGTCAAAATTGAAAATGTTGTATATTTCCATAGGTTACGCTTAAAGTATAACAATTTATTTGTATATTTTGTCACAAATATAAACGATCTTTTAGAAAATTAGCCGGATAATAAATATATCTGTACACAGCAAGAGGAGTCGCAAGCGCGCTCTTACTTTAATGATCGGTCCCGGCAACCCTTCGTGACGTAACTGTTGTCGCGAAAGTGGTAACTCGAGAGAGCTGTCATATTTTGACATCCACAACGGGCGCCGGTGAAAAGAGAGAAGGGTGCGAGAGAGACACGGCACAAGGAAGAAAAAGATTATTTTTCTGAGAGGGTTGTAGCCATCGCGGACACGGAAAATCGCGAGAAGGAACTTAACAAGAAGAAAACTCTTAATGCTTTTTCTGGTGAATTTACGTAATTTCTCTGTGACAGTAATAACTCGCGCTTTTCCACGTGAAAATAGTCGAATTTAAATTGTAAGAAGGTATAATTAAATCTCCAATTTAATTACATAATTGCAATTAATTACAAATACATTGAAAAAAAATGTAATTAAATGATAATTAAACTGTTAGTTCGAAAAAAAAATAAGAAAGAAAGCAGCAATTTACATTTTAATTAAAATGCGAAAAAGTATCTGTGCAATTACGCAGAAATTAATTATGTGCATCAAAGTGAAACTTAAATATAAATTGTAAGACAGATTTATATGAAATTGCGTGGAAGTAAATATATATAAAAACGTTTTTTGATGAAGGAAAAAGAGGATCCGTGCACACCGCTACTTTTAACTGCGAGATTCGATCGGGGGTGAAGTTTGAGCATCGAATTAAGCGCACCGTCAAAAGTCGCTCAAGCGAGTCGCTCGATTGTCACGAACGGTGCGTACGAAACGACAATAATCGACGGACAGCCTCCAGGGTGTGTTTTGATTTCCAACCACCACGGTCGTCGGCTGCTGCTGCCGCCTCGCATGCACAAAATACATCCGCGCAACTACAGACCAAGGACGAATAGAGTGAGGCTTTATATTTGGCGGATGTAAGAGGAGAGAAAGAGAGAGAGAGAGAGAGAGAGAGAGAGAGGGCAACATCAATCTCCCCTCGACCTCTCCGTCGGCGTTCCAGTCTCGCAAATTGACGTCCGCAGACATGAGCCCCACTCGTCCAATGCCAAACGAGAGTGACGAGCGTTGCGAATCCACAACTCGCTTAACATTTCCATTGTGTGCGTCCCTGGAGCTCGAGAGGCGGAAAGAACGGGGAGACGAAGAGTAGGAGACGCATGTTGAGGGAGAGAAACGCGTCGCAAAAGCCTTGATATCGTCGAGGATTATAATAATTGCGAATTAACGGCGGTAATCGACCGACGTGGTTGACCGATCGACCTCGCATTCAGCAAGAGATTACTCATCGTTTATTGTTACGCGAAAATCCTACGCGGAAAAAAAGAAATTTAATTATTTCTATCTACTGATTCTCCGTAATTATAAGTTTAATTGATATCACGAATATAATTAGTAAACTGATATATTATCAGATTATCACTCTTTGAAATATAAAATTGAGATTTTATTTCAAAAATTAATTATTAACCTGACAATTGGCACGAAATGGACAAATATAATAATTTGGAGATTGTAAGTTTATTTTATTATTATTCAATTAAGTATATATTATATAAAAAAAAGTTTCGTTCGTTACGATTATACAAATAAACCACGGAGATCAAGCGTGATCCATTTCAATCAGGCTGTAATCTGAGGGAGAAAAAGAGGAAGATAAAAGATGCGTAATGGAGAAATATGCGGCCTCCATCGGCGCCGACAAAATCTTTTCTTACAAACGCTGGCGTTTAAATAAGCAGAAATTAATTATCAATATTTACATTATTTCACTTTGACAAGTTTATTGCCGTTTATTTATAGCTCGAACACAAAAAAACATTGTGCTGCCGTGATATGTGCTGTAATAAATTTATGTTCCGTACATATACCTCTAAATTTATGCTGTACGTACGACTTCGTTGCGCGTGAACCAAGTACCGTGCCTCTTGATAATACTTATGTGAGCAGTTAAAATTCTAATGCAATTTGTTTGATTTTGCTAGACAAGCAAAGACAGATTATTATGACGATCTTTTTTCTGATTTGAATAATTTTTGCCGAGCGCAAAGGGGTTGGCAAGTCCATGCACCCCTGCGCCTATGATAATCTTGATATACAAGGATAAACGATCGAATCACGACAATGAATAATACTCGACGGGCGACGGTTAAACGCAGTAGCGGATCGGATCGGGCCCGCCTACGGAGGAAGTGGAGGAGGCCGCGGACAACAAACCACCCGTAAAATCCGAAAGGGAACCGCCAGGGGGGTGCGGAGGCACGCAGAGAACGGGAGGAGAAGGGGGGCGCCCGGGTGACTCTGTGACGCGATTATGCTAACGAAGTTGTTCCATTGTAGCGCTGTTTACAGCGACGCGCGCATTAAGGTTGCGGGAACAATGGGGCGGCCGCGATGGAGAATCGTCGGAAATCGGGACGCACCAGGACGAGAGTTATCTCGTTAACGAACGAGCTTGAGCTTCATCTCGATCGTCGCCTCAAGCGAGAAGAGATAAATAAGCCTGTCTCTCCTTCTTAACTGTGAAGTCTTCTTTGCTCGAGTATTGTTCGTTTTTCTTTCTTATATTTTACAGGATTTTTTGTATTAAAATTTATATGATTTTTTCAAATGTACATAATTTCTCTTGGAGAAACATCGTACGGTAATTTTTCTACATTGCGCTCAATAATTTATGTAAATTTCAATCATTTTAAGAAATTATTTAATTTGTTTCTGATTAATGTTTACGATACACTTTTATAAAATAAATGCAAAATAAGAAAGCAATAGAAACTAGATATGATAAAAAAAAAAAAAAAACAGATAAATGGACAATATTATTTGTAACAAAAAAAATATCAATCTTTTTCATAGTACATTCTGAGACTGCGCAACGAATGTGCGCGTTCCTGCACGAATATTCGCAAGATAAGGTGAGTTTTAGCGACATCAAAATTCTCGGCGGGATTCGCAGATAGAGGTCCAGGAAATCGTCGAAATTCTGCGTGGTATGAGAGAAGAGCCCTCTCGGCTTCGCCGCGTCTGGTTACCCCCTGCCGGCGCCACTTGACTCGTATTTAACTTTCAAATATATTTTATGCCTTTTGCATTTCAATACTCTCGTGTATTCTCCGCGGAATCCATCGCGCTACCTTCTCTTCTTTCTTCTCTTCTCGCTTAGATTCAACTGCATTTACGCGCATTAGATATATGTAAATATTTGCATTACCCGCATGAATATGTACATTATAGTAGAAATATCACTATGTCTGTTATCAGTGTAGAATATATATACATATATATATATATATGTATCATTTATTGATTCTTAAATAATAAAAAAACATAAAATATGAGAAAAAAATTGAAAAGAAAAATTAATCTATTTTAAAATAGATTTGTAATAAAATAAATGTTATAATAAAAAGCAAAATGATTTTCTGTAAATAGGTTAAAAGTTTTCCCGGCAAACGGCGAAAAATAGTCACTGGGACGTCGTCATAGTCGTCGCGACGACTCGACACGCGAGATGCGAGTAATTCATACTCGAACGAGCCCAGCATTTATGTGTCCTTCGAAGCGCGACGACATTTCGACAGGATTATTTGTAGGATTTGGCCACATCCTCGACATTTCTAACAGATCTTTTATGTGCCCGTTCGGATATGCTTTCGACGATCAAACGGGAGTATAGATATTTCCTGACTCATATAAATTATTATTATATTGATAAAACTACTATTCTTTTATTTAATTTAATCAACTTTAACTTTTATTACTTGGTATATAAATAATTATTCTATAGAAAAAAATGTTTTCTGTAGAATTCATTATTCTCAATGATAATTTTATATTTTTCTATATTTAATAAATATTTAAAAGTACAACATTTACGAGATAATGTTATAAAAAATTTTATTATAGAAATTTAAAAACTTTGATAATTGTTTTTTTTTTTTTTTTAAGAAAGCTTATACTATTTATGAGCAAAAAAACGACTATTTGCCAAGAATTGAAATTTCCTAGTTTCCGTTTTAAAAACTTCCATTTGCTTAATAGAGTTTTAAATACGGAAGCTTCACGGATTAGATCGTGCCATCCACATCCTCGTTTATTCAACGACATGAGCCAAAGATAGAGAGGGAAGAAAAACAAGTGGGTGGGATAAGGATATTTTTCTTCTTCGAGGGCGAAGGGAACGGTTGACGGAGTTGGTGCGTGTGTGGTTGTCGGTGCGCTTCAAAGGGCAGCGCATTCGGATGCACCGAACGGACTGGACTGCTTCAAGGATAGACTTCTTACCAGATAATCTCCCTCTCTCTTACTCAATTTATGCGTCACCTTCGTGTGTACAGGACGTTCCATGCGATCAATTGAATTTAAAAAATATAGATCCAGTCGAACTATTTTTCTTTTCAATTTTGATTTTATTTCGACTTTCATAAATTTTATGAAAAAAAATTTAAATAGTAACACTCTCTCCCATATAAAAATTATTCTTTTCTTGTATGCAAAATTTCTCTGAGCAGAAAAAAATAAAAGCACAAAAAAATTAAAACACATATTTTTAAATAATATAAAAAAGTGAATGTACTGATTTTGACACAGGCACATGTATATATATGATGATTCTTTTTAAAAAAAAATGATACGTGTGTCTAGACTGTTTTTTGTGACACATCCTATACACACGCGTATGTGACGATCCTATACACGTGCTGACAGAATATATAGAAGCGCATATGTGGTAACACGTACGATGCGGTGCGGGGAGGTGCGAGACATGTAGATGGCATTCTTCTAATTTGTCGGCGGTACTTTGTCGGCTAATCAATCGGCTGCCTGATTATCATGCGCCACGGACGATAACCACCACGAGCTTGTCTCTAGACTTCATCTGTGTGTGCACAAACATACATACATGTGTCATGGCACTCTTTATGTACATAGAAAACATGATATAAGTAGTAATTTAAGTTTACAAAAGTGTAAATTTTACAAAATGAGATAATTTCCTACTTTCTGAAATCCTCCTATTATACATATATAGAAAAGGATACTTAATCTTTAGAGGATGTGTTCTGACGAAATTCTTAAAATGTGAGTAGGTACAGTTTTTTTTAGCGCAGCGGAGAAACACGTAATCGCCGGAGAAAAAAATCAAGCTTAAAAGCTTCGTCATCAGCGCCGTTTACGTTCGTGTTGTTCTGAACGCTCGATGAGTTTCGCCGCAGCGTGTCGGATGTGTTAATCACCTTATACCCCTAATACGACAAAACGAGCCGCGACAAAGAGCCAGCGACGTCTTTAAATCACCGAAGGCGGTCTCTGCAGTTGAGGCCGCTAAACGGCCTATGCCTAAATCAAGTTAATCGTACGCGAGTATATACGCGATAAACGGATGCTATATTGAGACATGCAACGTGTAAAGAAATACGAGCATCCTCCGACGTGAAATGGGACGCGATTGCAATTACGCGTGAAATGAACGCGACGATGCATGCGGTCGGGCGCGTATGTGTGCGAAGACACGCGTGCTTTCCGCGTATGAATGCCACGCAGGAAGAAGAGCCTCGCTTTGCTCGTTCAAAGTTCTGGCGCGCTAATATAAACTTGAGATTTAAATCATAAGAAAATAGACGAGATCGAGTAATTCCGAGTTTAGCAAGGCGTGAAAGTTTTAGCCGCTAATTTGTCGATGCTTTCTCTCGACCGAATCTCCTCGGCTTTGCTCAGCAGGGCCACCGCACGATTAATTCATTACAAGAGAGGCGCGCGGTGATGCCGCCGAGGCGAGGTTTTTGCGACGCCCACCAATTTGCTAGCCATCGATTTCGACTGGCACGTTATTCATCCGCGTGCACCGACCGCCAATCGCGTATCCAGGGCCCCACTCTCGCTTCGCGTTACTACGCGCTATGTTTAGAAATACATGCGTGAAGCACACTCTTCACGCCGCTGCTGATTTGCGTCCGCAGAGTGACGGATTGACAGAAGAGCCACGAGAAGCTGCTGCGGCTTTCGGGGAAACACAAAATTCCCGCAGATATGTAAAAAAGTATCATATAATTACAGTTTAAAAAAAAAGATAATTATATATTTTTTGTAAAATATATTTTTAATAAATGTTTATTTCTTTTGTATATATACTCGTACTTTCCAATGTGAAAATAAGATATATATATATATATATGTATATATATATATATTATATATATATATATATATATAATATTTAATTAAAATGAAGAGAATAGTTTGACAAGTATTTTTTTGTTAGTAAAAAAATGTATAATTATAAACAAAAGAAATAGATATTTCCAGATTGTATATTTAAAAGTTTCACAATTTATTTAATTCGATTTTAAATCGATACACGTTCGAAACACAAGAACTCGCGAAACATGTAGCACATTCGACAGATCAAAAACACATCCTATTTAAAAGCGCAAGCGATTTCAAAATATGTAAGAAAATTAGGAAATGAAAAAAGACCCAGAAACCGGTTCCGGCCACAAAAAAATCGGGCGGAAGAAAACATGCTACAAAAACTTGGTTGATAAAAACTTGTTTCATTTTGTTTTAAACCGCAATTATCAACTTCTTACAGTAGAATGATATTTAGTTTCTGTATATATATATATATATATATATATATATATATATATATACATATATATCATCGGTCTACATCGACATTTCATAACTTGTGGCCGCGACAGCGCGGGGAGGAGAGTGAAGTAACTAACGGCAGGCAATTAAAACTCGGCCGGACGCGAGCGTTTAAGCGTCGACATTTCCGTTCACACGTGCGTAACGAGTCGAGCGGGACGCGCACCGACGCCTTCGCCGCGCAAAAAGACGCCGACGACGACGCCCGCCGCCGACGTCGACTTCGCTCTGCGAAGCGAAACGAGCAGCGGGACGAGATTTAAAGCCGTCTGAGCATTCAAACTCTCCTGTTCTATGTTCTCTGCGCGCGACCAGCAGTTGCGCACATGGCGGTTCGCGGCTTATTACTCCGAAGCTAGATATTTTTCTCTATTTGCGTTGTACGACGCTCGCGCACAATGTAAGCTGAAATCTTTGTAACTTCGACTCGATATATAACGGAAATTCTGCATGGCTCGATGCAAAGAATATGAGTGAGACTCAAGGGACTTCAATTATACAACGATAAAAAGATTATTATAAAACTAAAAGGTAAAGTTGCTCCAAATGTTGCGGTAATTAAACTAAACGTTTAAGTTGCTTCAAATTTTTTATTTCTGTGAAACTGGAACTTCCACATTGAATCTGTGAAGTTGAAGTCACATTTACTTATTGTCCGTAATGAGTAATTCAATTTATTTATAATTTTATTTTCATAACGTGTATTTTGTTTCGACATAACAACACTTTTGACAAATTTCTTTGACCTTAACTATTGAAACTTCTCAACGAACTAATTTTACAAGTGTGACTATTATTATTATTATTGAAATACTTTCATGTAACGTTATCTCATTGAAAAAGACCACAACCTGTGGTTAAAACGTTTGTCACGGCTTATATATATATACGTGGTAAAAGAATCATAGACACAGTCATCTGTGTTCCTGCTCCTATTGGTTTTTCTACATTTTTCAATTCTGAGGATTATTATTATAATTCAATGTGTCAAACTTTTTTATAAAAACAATTATATAACTCTTGAAATTTTAGATAAAATTTTTATATTGATACACATATTGATACATATACATATATATACATATATATATATATATATATATATATATATATGATTGTCTATTTACTTATTATCTGTGAAAAAAAGAAAATTCTTTACGTGAAGTGCTGAACCTGGCGCGTGCCTTGCATTTTCTACCGCGCGACACGGTCGGACCCCAATTTGTCAGTGACTTGTAGGGCGAAACTCGTCTGGCCGATTGCCACTCCTTAGTACACAGCTGGAATTTATAGTCGCTAGTTCTTCGGTTGAAGATGACATGTTGGACAAAGAGTATATGTTTTTAAAACTATCTCGTCTTTGCAGAACTACCCTGTTTTTATTTATTTGGTATTACATTGATGTGATACAATGTAATAAAATATCGCGCAATAAATATTTTTCTACAGCATATTTAGTATTCCTTGCACAAACATTTAATATTTAGTTGCATTGCGGAAATTGTGATTTATAAAAAGAGTTTGTCAAATGATTTATTTTGGACAAAAACTTTATTTTTTCTTGTAATTTGACATCAGAAAAGATCGACTGTCAGACCGCGTTCAAACAGTTTTCATCGCTGGCGTAATATTGTCGTCTCTTTTCTTGCCTCTGTGTCGTTTCTCTAATTTTACAAGGCGTTAAGTGCCACTTTGTCAAACTTTGTACGCGATTCTTCTTTTCAGCTCTGTCAATACTCATTTCCTCTTTTCTGCCCGCGCAAATAAGTGCAAATGTTTCCTATAAACTTCTCCGACGACAGCTCGTAAAACTACATCCGTTGTGTTTGAATTCGTGAAAGAGTATTAATAATCGTGCGATATTTTTAGAGAAAAAATTTTCAACCAGAAAAAATCGCCGAAACAAGATCATACAAATTTATTTGTGAGTTAAAAACAACGTTTCTTTTGCGCGGAGAATATGATATTGCACAATAAATTATTTAAAAGCAAAGTTCCACAGGCCCCACTTCTCATCGAAGTGATATATTTTTTTCGCAATGATTTCTTTACTCAAAGGAAAGATTTAGAGGGTTAGATTACATATGAGATGTAAAATATCAAAAATATTTATTGAAATTATTAAAGTGGTTGTAAGAATTTTTAGAAGCTTATTATTTAGAATTTTGGATTATATTTTAATAAATGAATTCACATTATATATATATATGTATGTATAAAATGTTTTCAACCATACTTGCGATGTATAGATTAGATTATGTATATTTTACGATCCAATTAGAGTGACGGCACACTAACGAGTATCGAAATAGTGTCATTATAGCAATCGATTATAAGGTTGAAATCACTTATGACGTAATCGTGAGTGTGACATATCAAGAAGTATACGAGAAAAGCATATAAATATAATACGCATATAAATTAACATATAGATACCGCGCTTCTAACTTATTGTGTCGCGCAATAATTACCTTACAATCTAACAGCAATTATATAATCAATCTAGCAATTAAAGTCACTAGCAAAGACGTTATTAAGTAATAGTGACAAATAGTAGATGTGCCAAATATGTCGATATCTTCGCGAACAAATCGAGCAAGATATCAGCCTTGATGAGTACGCTCGTTAAGGAAACATCCTGTGGAGGTGGATAACTTAATGGGGAACACGTTGAGGGATACAAAATAGACAGGAGAAAGCTCGTTAACGTCGATCGCTTCATGTTTCTGAGAGAACTCAATTAGTCTCAATTACCTGTCAAGGATCTTGGAGCTTTAAAACTGATTTATCAGCCACTCGTCATCTCAAGATAATGTTTAACAGTATGCAGGATTTGTGTCAAATTTTATTGTGCATACATCTCATTTAATTATTTACTCTTTCAAAATAAATCCAGCGCAATTTTCTGTTTTTGTCTTAAACAATAATATTTTATAATTCAATAATAAAAATCAACAATATTTTATAATTTCTGTATACATGTGTTTGGGGCTCAGTAAAGTAATCAGTTTGCATTGCCAAAACGTTATAAAATAAATACCACAGTTCATTCTTGCGTTGTTTATAAATAAAAAATTGACAAGGATAAACTACTAAAGAAATAATAATAAAGAGAAAAGAATAATGCTCTGTCTGAACTACTGACAACAGATTATTTGTTATCTTGAATTATTCATTTGTTGAATTATTCATTTTGTTGAAGAAAATTAAATTTTACATACTACAATTATTGCAACATCATATGTAACAGAAGAAGTTCATGTACATACATATAAATTTGCAATGATATAAACTGCATATTTAAATTTCACGTAATCTCACTCTCTGTTATCAAAATCTTGTCATTTTCAAAATCGCTCTCTCAAAAGTTTCGCCAGCTTTTAATAACTATTCTCGAGAGTTCCACCTGAACTATAGGTACTCACTCACGAGTTTCGTGACCTTTTACTGAAGCTTGTTTAGTCAAGAAATCTTAATTATACTATCCGCACTGTCACGTGACATTTAAAAATGAATCTCCCACACCACGACCGTCCCGAACTGTCCACCGCTTCCAATCTCGAAGCATTCGAATTCACGCAGCTCGGATCAAAGCCTAGCACCAAGATGGTGGGTCAGCCGGTGATAGGCGCGGCCGGACGACGCTGTTGGTCCGCGCGCGACCAATCAGCGCCCGACGAAGGTCGGCACCACGCCATCAACCACTCCGGAAGAGCGCATGCCGAGGAGCCGCGAATTAAAATATCTCGCTCGATGTCCTCGGCAGTCGCTCGTTGACCTGTGTGACATATGGTCGCTGCTCGGTATAGTTCATCCGTAGTATACAGTTGAACGCGTGTGCGACGGTCATTGCGTTGTCAAATGTGAACTGTTAAAGTTGTCACATTATTAAAAAATGACAGAACAATTTAAGAGAGACTAGTTATGCATCGGCAATTGCAGAAATTCTCGTCGAGTATTATAATTTACGTCCTGTTTTCCACGGAAAACGTCGTGTTTACTGATGAGATCTGTCAGACTCTCCAGATAACAGACAATTGTTTTATTTAATCCTTATCGTGATTGTTGACGATGATTATCCGCGGCGCGAATCTAACAAGAATCCGATAATGGTCTTTCATATTTTATTATTGCCCCAGACAAGCTTGATTATTTATAGATATTGTTCGTAACACGTGCACAAATTGAAAACTGTGTCTTCGTACTTTGACCATCTTTAATTATTACTCCGTTTAGTGATAGCCACTTTGTGATCATTAACTAACCGCAAGTACTTAATAGCTATCACATTCGTAAATATATAATTGTGTTGCGCTTGTTAAAGTTTTTTAATTACAGCTTTGATCAGTACATATAAATCGTTATATACTGAAATTGTATTACAAAAAACTGTGACATTTATCTTTTTTAATTTTTAAATTACTAGTGTTCCGTAGAGGATCGTGAATCTCAGGAAATAATTACTTCGAGCTGTACAATAAACGTTTTACTTATTTATATCAACTGCAACATATTATGACTATTAATGCCAAAATACATCAATTGATATTTATTGACGTGTTTATTAAAAGAGCCAAATATTAAAAGACTAAATGTTTTAATATGATAACATATATAACGTGGGGTAATAGACCAAAAATAATTCTTTGCACAAAAAAATCCCCAACAATGTATCGAGTATCATTCACAACCATTGCAACACAAAACCACATGAAATAAGAGAAATAATTTCTAAATCTCCGACGATTTTAAGTAAAGTCACTTCGACGTTCCAAATCTCACTAAACTCTGACATAGGTATAAATATATAAGTCAATTATCGAATTTCTCATTCAAGAGAATTAAGAAGAGAACGGAAATAAAATAATAACCTATTATTTCACGACGCTTTAAATAACTGAATCTTCGAGTCGACAATCAACGAGTTTTGTGCGCGAAAGAGAAGAGATTTATGTTCAACATATAAGAGCAGATCAAAATCGAAAATTTGTTTGGTTTCGAAGAAGACATTGGTTCGTCAGGTTCGAAAAGTCATTATGGAAGTGAGCGTGGAGGAAACTGAGCTTGATGTCGGCTCAGCGAGTGACGAGCTGGAATCGTCGGTGGTGGAGCCGAAGATCACGCGACGCCCGACGCCGCGGCCTTTCACGATCGAGAGTTTGATCGGTAACGCGCGCGAGGACCGTGACACCGGCGGCGGCATCACGCGGGACGATCGAATCAACGGCAGTGAGGAGGAAGAACACAGAGACAGGGAATATCAGCTGTATCAGAGGCATTATTTAGCGACCGCCGCAGCAAGCACGCTACCTTCAGGTGAATCTCTCTCTCGTATTTAAAATTGCGATTAACATAAACTGTCACGAACTTTTGGCTGAGAAAAGTTCTATTACAAAATTGAAACGTTTTAGTAATTTTTATTGTTTTGTGTGATACGTTCTATAGTATATATATTATTTCTTTATTTTCAACTGCTGTCACAAAGTTGTTTGAATGGAAATGGAAATTTAATTCGAGAATTTTATTCTCACAAGTGTTACAACAATTAAATGAAGTAGATACTCAATTTTTTGACGACTTGTTACAAGTGTCGGAGCAAACAGCAGATTTTGCAACGAAAACTTGAAATAAGAAATATACGCATATTAAAATAGGTCTCTACCTTGACTAGTATTTTTGTTAATTATTGTCTTTAGACAGAAAAATAACAAATGATGTGGAAATCTATATTGATTATAAATTATTTTATAAGGATTTGTCGACATATGTAAACGTGTGCAAAAAGTAAGTGGCAACCGCAGCTTAAAATACAACGACTACAGATACGTAAGAATGAAAGAATCGATATTTCTGTACAACGAAGAGAACGTGTTGAAAGTGCAGCATCTGTCGTGAAATTTGTCGCGTTTGAAATTCACTCAGTATGTGATAACTTGTGTTATATCTGTACATGTGATTTTCTAAAATCAGTAACTGATTTTATATAGAAATCTTTAATATTGACAAAACTTTTCTTTATGTTTGTGAAGAGATTTTTATGCGGTCAAGACATGAACAGACGTACAGTTCAATAAGAGTGACTCTTTAATGAATATATATATATATAAATTAAACTATCACAGTTTAAATTATCGACTTGTGACAGAACTAAAAAATAATGCCTATTCTCTTTTGCCTATTCTCTTTTTGCTGTCGAACGATCGACTCTATATATTAGACACAATAAACAATGACAGCACTTGTTCAAATCGGTCAATCGCAATATAATGCAATTCTCATTGAATCTTCATATTTAGCCAGTAAATTTCACCTTTCGAAAGAAAATATGACATATATTAGCTTAGAGTCTCAATATCGTCAAATATTATTTTAATAAACTATGAAAAGTTTTGAAAGATCCTAGGAGCCTTACGCTGAATGTTAATTGCGTAATAAATAAATATATATATATATATTTTTTTAAATTATACTTCACGTGTAAATTTTTAAACGTGAATTTGAAACGAAATTTCAATTTCTAAAGTTATATAGGTTGCCGTACTTGCATCACGTATATCCCCGTTTTCCTCTCTAAATTATTATTTTATTGAAAATTTCTAACACAGACTCTATTAAAAATTTATTGTATCTATATTTGTTGTCTTGCACGTTGATTAAACGAGGTAATGAATATGTTCTTAGAAGTCGGTTTAGTTAACTTTCTGACATATAATTACTATTGTAAACCTTATAACATTAATTGGAGCAAATAGGAGAAAGATTAATTGGAGTAAATAGAAGAAACGATCGTTGTACATAAAGAAGTTAAGCTCTAGCGAATAAAAAGGCGCCGGAATGTCTAAGCAATGCTCCAAAACGTGAAAAGATGCCAGGTGCTTGCGACGTTTCGCGGACTATAATTTACGATCATGGGTATGCACGTAATTGAGGCCTTCGATACCGACCGTTTTTTCTGCGTCTTATGTGTTCAACTCATTGCGGTATAATGTGGTTAACTCATAGCTGTGTTGTTAAACGTTACTTCGTAAACGCGAAGTTTATGTGCAGCTGACATATGTATACATGTCAAAATTTTCATGGCAACACAAAAGACAGGATTGGCACATGTTACGAAGTTCATAAAAAAATATCGAAAATATTAGCGAATAGCGGACTTTTATTTAGAAAGAATCGACCACTCTTCGTCGTCGTGTGTCATATATGTCGTTGAGAAAAAAATCACGTCAAATTGATAAACGCTGAAATATTTGTAATGATGACATTTTAAATTGTCTTCTATTTTTTATTGATATTGTATTAATTTCGAAAAGAAAAGGTTAAAAGACATAAAAGTTAGAATAATAACGATGGACGTGAAAGAATCTAATATTAGCATATATGTTAAGAAAATAGCAATAAAAATAAGCATTTAAGCAAAGAGATGTTATATGGTGAGACCGAATGAACGAAAGGAAATGAAATACAAACTTTGATTCATTTTTCAGTTTCATTCAGCTCAACAATAGTGGATATAAAAAAAAGATCAATAAAAAGAGTTAGTGGAATATCTAACTATACATATATCTCTCTTGTTCTAAAATTTTACATTAAATTAACCGGCTTAGTTTTGATTGAAAAGAAGAATACAAACAAATAAAAAACAAAATGAAAAATACATATATTATAAATAAATATTTAAAATATTTAAAACTGTCGCATTCAAGTTGAAATTTAAGGATATTAAAGATGTCTAATACATTTTCAATAATTGTATAAAATTACTTTGAAAGGCACGTATTTATAGTAAGCATTTTTAGTTATAAATTAAAGCAATTGAGCAAAATTGAAATAGTTAGTCGGATCTCAAACTAGATTATCATATTAAGATAAATAATTTAAAGGTAATTGGATGACAAGATATACATATATCGTCCAGAACAAAATCGTTTGTCAAAAATCTTACATCAAAAGTTGAATCAGTTTACGTTAAATAAAAATATTTAGTTAATTTATTTTTCTCAATTATTCGAAATTTACCGATTATTTTCCGATTATTTAAAATTAATATTATATAATTATATATAATACGTCGACTAATTTCTCAAATTACTATTGTATCGAATCGATAATGAATTTGTGCAGGATTTGGCGTGCCGCTCGGTTTGTATAGCGCCTGGCTACCGATGCGGATGTACGGTGGCAGCGGCGCATCCGGTGTTCCGATGCTGCCGCCGCAGCATCCCTCCGCGAGCTACCCCGCTCACTCCGAGTTGCATCATAGTCGACTGCCGCATCCCACCGCACCGGCGTCCGGTCATACACAAGGATACTATCCGCTTGACGGTTGCCGTCGCACCGCGAATCAACGCGCCCCAAGCAGTTTCACAGATAGCGAAGACGAGGAGGGCAGCGTCGGCTCGCCAGCATCCCCAGCTCACGACCTCTCCAAGTCGCGGCATGGTGAGACACAGTTCATCTTTTCTCGTATTTTTGAAAATAATCGTGAAATACGAAGCGTGAGATATGAAAATTTCGTAAAAACCGTTGCGTTTTGAGAGGAATAACTGACTATTTTTATACAGATAAAAAACTATTTCTACTTTTTTAAAGCTAAAATTTGTTTTGTCTGGTTGAATATATATAGTACGAATTACAAGTAAAACTTGCATTTTTTAAAATATGTTTTACACGTTCGTAGAAAAATATATATTCTAATGAATACCGAAGACCGAACACGTTATCACGTAACTATATACCTAACACAGCTTGCGACAAAGTTTGCGATGACTATGTTATGCAGTTGCAGATGCAAAGTGCTACTAGTTGAGTCCCGTTTTCTATCGATAAATTCAAAGTGTTAAATTTTTAGATGACAACCACTTAATGGTTAATTAATTGAGATACAATTATATATACATATATATATATAGCTATATATTCATATATGTACATGTCTACAAAAGTTCACCTTTTATTCAAACTGTTTATTACGCCAATTTGGAGAACACCGAAGCTGATCGAACAATCACCGAATAAATTTTTTATTCTGTTTCTCATCGTATAATTTCCAATTTCCGTTAATTCACTAGACATGATAAATTTACTTCGTTCAAGGCAATATCTTCATTCTGACACAATTTTAGTCTCAAAAAGAGACTATTGGATTGTGATTCAATCTGTACGTATAATCAAATATTGTTATTAAACTGCGCAGAAATAAATTGTCGCCGAAAAGATGACCTCTAAAGAAAAATTTAGATATCCAATCGCGAAAAAAAAAAAAGAAATTGGCAAGTCCGGCTGCCGTCGTATTACGAATTCTGGTGACGCGTCTTCTCCGGTCACGATCGCAGTCACCAGATCGGCCGCAAAGGATCGAGATATACAGTAGCGTGCATAAATTATCGTGCTCCCGTAGCCCGATCTTGTCACTTGTATACACAAGTGTGCGCAAATCTTCAATATCACAATCAGAATATATATATATATATATATATATATATATATATATATATGTTATTTTTAATGCGCTTGCAAGAAAACGATATTAATATTCACGTTACGCACAATCTCGTATTCTTCAAAGACGAGTATGAAAATGAATAAAAAGATAACGCTAAAAATAGTAAAACAAAATTAAAACAAATAGTTCTTAAAATTATTTCATAAGGAAAAAGTAATAACGTTTAAAAGATACGAGAAATATTTCCTTCGTAGATTTTCACGCAGTGTTTTACAAATGAGAATCCGAGCACACCATCGGGCGCCGCCGAAAGTCGAAGGATACGTGATCGCCGATCACGTATTTCCGCGGGGACAATTCCGATGGTGTACACAGAGGCGCGCGCGCATTTATTCGTGGCCGGACACACTTTTTATTGATGTACCGCCGACTGGCGGCAATTTCGTATGCGAGACGAAATGGCTTCGAGGAACCTGTCATCGGTCATTTATGACGCACCGTGCCGAACCGGTGCGTCGATCGTCAAGGCGCGATCGCGACGTTCCACGAATTCGTCGCGATCCACCTACGTGCGGGCATTGCGTCCTCGCAATGCGCGAAACGTATAGATCCCGATCCTGTCGAGAGAAATTGAGGAAATATATAGAAGCAAGAAGATTAGAATTTCCGAATATAATCCCGATATTGAGTCCCCGAAATTGAGGCGCTAAACTTGAAGAGTTCGTAAATTCAAGTAATGAGAAGATGAGAAAATATATATTTTATATAAGAATGTAATATTCTCGTGAATGTGTATACACAATTGTGAATAAATTATGAATATCTCGTTAGAATTATTATTTTTAATATATGATTAAAAAAAAAAAGAACATCACACTTAATTTGCGTGTAAAGTAATTAAAACAATTAACAGATTGATTGGATTGACACGTAAGAAATTGATTGACAGAAAGAACACGTTGTTTAGCGCGGTCAAGTATGCATTGCGCATGCTATTTCCGCATGGAATCGATTTTATTCTCGATCAGCGATGAATTTTTATACAGTCTACGAACGAGCAGTTATTTTAATGCATTCGTCGATCGAGACGATGCGTCATAAATACACAACGGCGTAGCTAAGAAGATCTTATCGATTGTTCAAGCTATTATCCAATGACGAGGTGTTAAAAATAGCCCTTCCTCCTGCAATGTCTAGGACTTTCCAACTTTTCGATTGCAATTATCGTTGTGTCTTTGCAACGAATTGTTGCAAATTAAATTTCACATTTACAAAAATATAAGTAACTTTTTATGCAATAAATTTATAATTTTAATACAATTATAATATATCGTTTTTCAAACATTTTCACAGTAGATTTTACTTTATGACATATTAACTTTTCTTTGCATGAATATTGTACATATAATTCAATACACGGGATATTTAAGTAAAATTATAGTTTAAACATATTGGACGTTAAATATGATTAAACTTCAATTTAAACTTAATATTCTCAAACTATCCATATAAATGTATGATTTTCATCTCCAATACTTATAAGTAAAAATACTAAACTGGTGAGTATCGTATATATATGTCGTAAAGTGGATTAACGATGAGTGCTTCGAAACGAGAGCGAGTTTCTCGATATTCAGCGAGCCAAATTATTAACCACTGGCCCAGATGAAACACGGCAGAAAGTGTGTTAATGACGTTTTCATCGCACGCGAATACCGAACGCCAGGTGCTTGAATCAGGAATGCGCAAGAGATGAGCAAACTTTTTAGCTGGCTATGCAAAATTCAGCGTTTCATTCACGGCGACGCGAAATGATTCGTTTTCGTCGTCGCTCCGGAGAAATCAAGAATGTTCGTTCACAGAACTCCGATTTTTGCTTCGTTCGTCACGAATAATAGGTTTGCCAATGGATCGAGCAATTCTTTTCGAATTAAACCGTGTCATATGGTATAAAGCTAAGTGACATTTTTGGAAAATCAAATTAAAAAATTGCTGCCATATCTAGTTGCGAGTTATTCGCAAGAGGTGTTATATTTCGACAAAGAGTATTATTTTTTTATAAAGATTGGAGGAATCGGTTTTTTTTTCAACTCGTTATTCGAATAATTATCTTGTTTTGCTAAATGATAACGTTATGAAGCGAACAGCGCAACTCGTAAATTCGCTGTATTTTTATGATAAAATAAACGCGAGCATTCGTGACTTATTTCAATTTTTCAAGAGAACTTTGTATAAAAAGTATTTTGAAAACGATCTTTTATATTAATTCTCCACAGCAGAAATATATCGCGAACTAATTGCGAAATAATTGCTGTAATTGTTTGTTTCCGCGTCGTGCTCGAATCTAATTTGACGACGTTGAATAAGCACGCGGGCAGGATAATCATCGAATGCCACTTGAATTTTAATTGCGCTCGACGATTCCGCGACGGGAAGCCGATTAGCGTATCGGACGAACGGAAGAATCATATTTCGATTTGGCATGTGAGACGAAAGGTTCTTTTAGACCCGCGTCATTCGTCATTCATAACCATCGGGACGACGACCGAGATGAAGGCGATTATATGAGAAACCGGCTTCGAAACCAGTAATGTGTAACAAAGTGGCTGTCGCGTCGTCGTGAATGGAAGCCGTCAATTCTGCCGCCGCACCATCGCGACGTCGTGCTTCGTTGTATGTTATATTTATAATGCCCGTATATGCTGCAGAATTAACGATACAACCGGTATAACCTGAGCTATAACCGCCGCGACGATTTGCTCGACGATTCAGCAATTAGCTGTGTCATTAATTACATAAAAGTCGAGTATAAGAAAAGTTAATCGATAAAGCGTTACGTAATTAATCGAACATTGTTGACATAATAAAAAATAGTTTCGAGACGCAATTTTTAGTAAATATATAATTTATAAAATTGGCTAAACACAAATTGCGTATCGTAATTGTTTGGTCAATTGACACAGCAGTCAACACAACTACAGGTATTTAATCATACAATAAACGTTGTTATTTTTATTTCGTCGTAATTAGAAAGACGATATTAAGCATAACTACTACCTAGTAAAGAGTAAAATATTAATTTTAATTCGAGTGGACCTCCTGAAACATGTCAAAAAAAATGTTAAAGTAACTCATTGGTCATGTGTTACTTATTGACAAACTAGTAATGTTAAGTAATTAACCCTCTATGGGCCCATGTAACTTTCAACTCACAAGCTAATATATCCACATTTTACCAAATAGTTTTAGTTTTTTTCACAAGATGATGTATACGTCTTAATTATATAATGCCTCTGAAATAACCAATAACAATATTGATGACAGTTGGCAGCACCATTAACCTGAAATGTCAAAATAAATACCTTGCAAGTTATATTTAAGAAAAAAATTCGGCCCCTAGAGGATTAACACTTTACATTTATATTTGTTATTTTGACTTTAAGTGTAATGTAAAAATAAAATAACATAATACAAAATAATTGAAACCCTACATGGAAGAATAGTTGCAATAACTTGTAAGAAATGCATTTTACAAAGCACATAACAAATATAAGTGTAAAGTGTCAATTGCTTAACATTACTAGTTTGTCAATATATGTAACACATGACGAATGAATTACTTTAACATTTTTTACATGTTTCAGGAGGTCGATTCAAATTAGAATTAACATTTTCTTTTTTACTGTGTAACTTCACAGATATTTCTTGATTTCTAGAGTCATCGCACACACAAAATCGCATAGCTAGATATATGCGTAGCATAAAATCATTTGGATCAATAAGCATAGTTTTATGTAAATTAGTATCGTATAACTATGTTGAATGTTTATTGGTCCGAATGATCTTATGCTATGCACATCCAGCTATGCGATTTTATGTGCAATGGCTCTAAAAAATATTTGTGAAGTTAGTTATATGCTTGTTCTGTGCGATGGCATTTACAGGTAAAGATTACTGTATATACAAATTAAATAAAATAAACTGCACATCTTTTCTTGTCACATTACTTTTCTCCAACTTTATCATTCTATCTAAAAACTTCAAATAAGCAAATTTTTTATGTATTGTTATCGTTTGAAATCTGTTAGATTTTAATTTTTTGTTTTTGTTGCTGTAACCACTTAAAGTATTTATTTCAATTAAAATAATTATGTTTTTTTTTGTGCCAATTTTTGTGCAATATAAATAAATTATATTATTTATTTCGCACCAATATCTTTTTTGATATCTTTAGGTAGAAGCTTTATTTGACATCTTAATTTTTTGTTATACATATAATCTTTCTTGTCAATAGAAGAAGAAAGAGTTGCAGCAATGAGCTAGCGTTTTGCTATATCGATCGTCGCGATGCCCGGCAACGTCATCGTGCGGCACAAACTGGCGGAGCGACCGTTAATAAGCTCAATTGAAATTTCATGTCGTGTACCCAAAAATACACTCATGGAGTCATATACGCGAGCGGACGAACGAGCGTTTCCTCCCGACCTGATCCCGATAATTGCTTCCGACGAGGCTCATCAATCGATCGCGCCGCGCGCTATCTATACACATATCGGATCGCGCGATCGAGCAAATTATATTCCCGAACGAGGTCGCGGATCTCGCCCGCCTTCTTTAACGCTTGATGAACCGGACACATATCATCTAGCGTGGCTATAAGACACGTGGATAATTTTCTAAGTTGTAAAAATAGCAAAGAAACAGAAGAGAGACAAAGAGAATATATAATTAAAAGTATACGAGGTGAAAAAAAAAAGCGCGATATACAAACTCAATGTACATTTATAAAATGCTCTAAATTTACGTTTTTGTGTTAGTTCTTTACCATCTACATATATACGCATTCGCGATGCCAATTGTTTCCCCTGAAAATAGCAGCTACGATATTATAATCAAGAGTCATTTCAGTCTTCGAAGAACACAGATGCATATAAATCGTTTCATGTCACTCGGGTACTTGTGATCCAACGAGGACACTCGACCCCGAGACTTTTTTTCCGCTTTTTTCGCAGTTTCCCCTGGATTGCTGAATTTTCGTTATTCATTGCGGATAGTCCGCCGCGCGTCCGACACGATATGGGAGGATCGCATCTTGCTCCGTGAAGGACCGTGCCGCACTTGTCGCAAAAAAAAAAAAAAAAAAAAAAAAGGAACGATGCCTCTTGGTAACGACGATACCGAGATTGGCACAATTCCGCCGATCGATCATGTGATTTTCTATGCGAGAGATGTTTTACTTCTGCCGGATAATTCGTTTGATTTCGCTGCCGTGCATTTGTCGCGTTTGTAAATAAATTGAAAAGTTTTAAGATCGATCGCAAAAATATTTAAAGATACTTTGTACATGTTCGAGATTTGTAAAATAAAAAAGTGGAACATCATCCTGGTGAAATATAAAGTTAGATTATTGTCTCTTTATGATAAGAGAAATATCACAGTTCGAACATAACAGCTGATTAGAATAAAAATATAAACAGAATTAAATCAATAATAAACAAGAAGAAGATTCTTCGGGCTCAGGAGTCTTTAGACTAATGAATGAAATAAATTGGGTTAATTATATATATATATATATATATGTATACACATATATAATTCGAAATAATTTTTTTCCTTCATATAGGATGCTGGATTTGCATCACATATATATGAAGGACCCCGTATACCCCCCTAACTAATTTTAAAATATTGCGAAAAAAATTATTTCGAATTATATATGTGTATACATATATATATATAATTAAACACATTCTCTGCATAATATCCTGCAAACGGCTCTTACAACCCAATTTATTTCATTCAGAATTAAATCAATTTTAATTGACAGACAAATAAAAATGCGTGATCAGGATGAATTGGTGTAATCGAGATTTTTAAGTGACTTCATTTCCGGCAGTTCCATAATTAATAGGCTTTGATAATTGCCATTTGTTAGCAATTAAATAAGACACGAGCTCTGGAGTATGTCTATTCTCGGCAATTATATATATATGACGAATCGATGATGTTTTAATATTACGTTGGATGTATAGATATATATCTACAGCTTTTCTTAGGCAATCGATAAGGATGCCGCGACCTAATTAATCTGTTGCGTGTTCTTATAATTGGCGGATAAATTTGCAACCTGATCGATAGTGAATGAACAATTTGTCTCATCTCGTTTTCTAATAAATATTACAAATCTGTTTTAACGCACTAATCTAATAATATATTTATCGTTATTAATATATTATTAGATTAGTTTTTTTTTTACTTAGCAAGTAAAATGATATTTTCTGCGTAAAAGTTTTTTTACACACAATATTTCTTTTCTCAAATATTTTTAGTAAAACAATCTTGAATCGCTAAAAAATTTTTTTCAATAACCCCCCTCAATAAATTGTTTGACTCAACGACTTTGCGTCGCTTTTATCTACTTTCCTACTCTCACAGACTTGCAATAGTCAAATTGCAACTTTCAAGCGTGCGCAAAATCAATCAGTTTCAATTGTCATGTCGAAGTTTCGGGTTATAGCTTTTTCTAACCCAAATAATAACTGCACAAATAACGGGTTATAACGTCGGATTATAAACTTCTCGAATAACTCTATTCGCTGCTAAAAGAAAAAACGGTTTAAGACGGTCTCTTGCGCTAAGACCCGCGCTAATCGAGGATATAACGACGTCGTTCTCGCGCGCATCGATTCGCGCGTTCGATTTGAAGTGTAAAGACGAGAAACCGGGGACAACGCCCGTGCACGCTCGCGGAAGCGTATCGCTTCACCGTAATCGAAACCCCCTGAATAAGTCAACGAGTTGGAGAGTGCATCAAACCGCGCCGGCGGAAAGTTACGCTCGCTCGCAACTATAAGTGCGCGATCAGTTCGCTAACTTCGGGATAAGAAAGACGCGAATGATGAATAAGTCAGGCTGTGACCATAGCCGCGTTGACCGTTGACAACGAACTTTAGCAGAAAATAATGTGCGCAAGTAGTAACGACCGGTTCTTGATCATGCGAACCATATCGCGCTCTGAGAAAGCTTGCGCGGCTCTCTGCTCGATCCACCGAGAAAATTCACAGAGAGAGACCTAGGATGTGACTTGTACGTCTAAAGCAAATATAAAACAAAAATCTCTAATTCATCTAATGTCTCTGTGCAAACATTGGGCGAATATATAAGATTCTTGAAAGTTTATTCTCTTCTACTCTTAAACTTAAAAAAAAATAAATGGCTTTTTAGGCAGAAGTCATTGGTCTTTTGCTCAGAGTCAAGCGCAATATTAACGGAGAGGAAAATGATATCACAAATATTATATATTAACTCTTCCGAAATCTTATAAATATATTGCACACACACACACACACATTGCATGTTTGTGTAAAAATTTATTATTTAATTTATCCGAGTTGAAATAGGACGCGACATTATAGTTTATGATATGTTTTTTAAATCAACATTTTACCACAGACGCCGTCTGTTGATATATCAATTATTATTTCAACTAATCAATAACAAATAATTTTTTCATAGCATATTTATGGAGTATTCTTCTCGAATATTTTTAAATCTATAATGAGTATATAACTGTATATATACTTTTGTTTCCATATAAAACTCTTTTAATTATCGACGATAGTAAAGTTAGCCTTTAGTCGAATAATTCCCAGGCGGACATTCGTTGACGCGAATTTCCGTTTCCATCTAGTCGATCGTCGAAACGTCGATCAACCGAACGCGAGCTATTCAAGCCAGAGATATATAACCGCGTAGTAGGAATAATTTTCAATAAATGATGAGACCCGACGGAGTCATCAAACTCCGCGGTAACTTTGTTTTGTATCTCGGTACATATTGCATGTCGCTGCTGCCCAGCTGTTTCGCGAATGAAGAAAAAAAAAACATTGTACATGGGAAATTACGGGAAAACGTCGCCGACGATCGAAGAGGGCAACTTTTATGAAGGAACGAACCAATCTGCTCCGCATATTAAATAGCCGACCGGGCTATACATACCGCGGCGATGTTACTTCTCGATAGCGATAAACTCCGTTGATGACTTAATGTCGTGAGAGTTCACTCTAGACGATAAACTTCTTGTATCTACCAGGAATAGATAGTATTTTTTCAATCTACAATAGATTTTACATTTTCTTTTGTTCGATTATTCTTTTTGTACTTCATCCGAAACGTAACTTTAATGTTACTTTCAATACATCGAGTAAAATAACATGTCGATTAAAACTTTTAAGATATATTTATTTTTGAGAGGTTTATTTATCTCTATTTTTTTTATTTATAAATACATCTTTGCGCTTAAAATCTGTATTATATTATAAACAATCGAACACAATATATATTTTATTATAATTAAATATATACTATCTCAAAATATAATGCAAATTTTTAAAAATTATATTAATTTTACTAATTTCAGATTTTTTCTAGTTTTCATCTATATTTTAATTATTATATATTTTGTGCGTTTGAATAAAAGAAATTTTACTGGACAAGTGCTTTACGATCATGCATATGTTTGTTCCAGGATCCGAAAACGGTCGCGCATCAGCCGAGAGCGATGAAGAAGGTGGCGGGGTCGCGGGTTCTGGCGAGGGTCACGATGTTTCAGACGGTGTCGTCAGTGGCGCGGGCAGTGTCGCCACAAGTCCCAGTGGGTCCTTAGAAAATGGACAAAGTTCGTCAGCGTCCAATGCTAGCGGTAACAAGGCTCGGCGACGACGCACCGCCTTTACTTCAGAGCAGCTGCTGGAGCTGGAACGCGAGTTTCACGCAAAGAAGTACCTGAGCTTGACCGAACGCTCGCACATAGCGCACGCGTTGAAACTTTCCGAAGTGCAGGTCAGTACAGACACAAAACAAAGAGCCAAACCAAAAGACATTAAATTATATTTTCTAATTCAAATTTAAATGTTGTTTTTGAAGTTCTTTTTTATTTAATAGAAAAATAAAATTTATACGCACAAATTATTAGGGCGTTTTTTATATCTTCACTTCGATATACCTTCACCTTTGGCGCAGGTGAAGATCTGGTTTCAGAATCGACGCGCCAAGTGGAAAAGGGTGAAAGCCGGGCTGAGCGGAGGCAGCGTAGGCGTCGGTTCGACGGGAGCGACTATGGCACCCACCGGGGCTACTGGTCGTCACAACGGCGCAACGGGCCAACACACATCCGGTACCAGGATTGTGGTGCCTATACCGGTGCACGTGAGTCGTTTGGCGGTTCGTTCTCATCATCACCACCTGGAGAAGTGCGCGAGAGCGCCGCGCGCAAGACCGACGCAACCTTCGAGTGAGGGTGGCTCTTCGGGTGCGGTGTCTTCAGTGTTGGGTGATACTCTAGGACTAGTGAACTCGTCTGTAAATCTGCCCAGCCAGGTGCAACCGCCTCTGGGCGCCGGAATGGGGGTGGAAATCGGGGTCGGGAGTGGTTTGAGAGCATTTGCTGTGCCAGCGCATCGAGCCGGTCTCGGATCGTCCGGGAGGTAGTGTACGTCATGGATGATGAACTTGGATGTCTGGTATTGCGGGGCGCGAAAGGAAGAAATAGAGGTAGATTAAAGTCGAGTCGATCACTTGGGTTCGTCGGAGAAGTAAGAAAGTATGGCTCGTTATTTAATTGTGTCAGATTGTACACTACTTTTGGCAATTTACTAATTTATCTGAATCGCAAATGTCATCGCCGATTTTTAAATATTTCGATACAGAAAGACATCGATGATATAGGAAATAATAAATTAATTCTCTGAAGACATAAAACACTTGGCTCGGGATAAAGCTCGTAGTCCGGGCGTTCGATTCGACTTTTGCCGCGCTCATTGTAAATAGCAAGTCCTAGAAGAACTGTAAATATACGTACACACCAGCACTAGACAGTAACTCCGCATAAACACGGTGTGTAGCTCGTACTTGTAGATAGTTTACGTTAAGCGGTGGGTTTCAGCCCGACGAACAACTATTACGTGGCGGCAATATCGCGTATCGATCGGCCGTGCGATCATCGCAGCTGTATTACACCGACAAAACGCTACAACGAGGCGGAAGCGCGCATAAAAAAATGTCGAGCTATAGATTTATTGCATACGTTGTAATATCGTGTCGGCAATAAAATGTGCGACTGTAATCCGAAATATATATCGTTTGTGTCTTCCCATATACCGCAAGCTCACAGGATTGTGATCTCTGGAAGGATAACTAGAGCTCAAAAAGTGCATTGTGTGCGATTGTTTTATACTAACGGAAATATTTATGAGAAAGAGGTTTACACGAACTGCATTATTGCAATAAGAGTGGAAAAAGAGAATACATTAAATTCAAACTCAAAGGAAGATTGGATATAGATGGATATAGTAAAGATAACTAGTCTTGTTAGAAGTACACCTAATATAGTAACAAATTAAAACATTGATTTTAAAGACAGTTACTTAAACATTAATTTTAAAGACAGTTAATTAAAAATTAATTTTAAAGACAGTTAATTAAAAATTAATTTTAAAGATAGTTAATTTTTTCGTACGTTGCCATATTGGAACGCAAAATTAGTAGATTTCGCCCTTTCGAGAATCCCTTCCGGAGTCTTTGATTTCGTATTCGCACGCTCCCGACTAGTTCGCGCGTACCGATTTTCGACTTGATCAACGAGATCGCTAATCGAGGGCTGCTGCAATCGGCTTGTTTTGACAATTTAGTCGCGGTTCTCGAGGGGCCGAGCCGGATCGACTCATCGTCATCGGGTGCTCCCACGGGATCACGTTGTCGTCCCAAATCGGTGGATTGCGCATTTTCGCAGGCTGCGGCGCGTGCGGGCCCCGAGCCTCTGAAAGGGATCCGAGAGAACAGGGGTCCCCTCTTTCTCTCCTTCAACTTCGTAGGCGTGACCCCATATGCCGGGTTCGACTGGCAACTGCACGACGATGCAAAGCGCGTCAATGTGTCAGCCGGCTAATTCGATTTGGACTCTTTTGACTCGGAACAGCCGTGACTTTCCAAGCGGAATGGAAATACGCGAGTCTTTTGCTATAATTGATGACAGGTGATTTCTTCTTCAGGTAAGTAACAGAAAGTAAGATATCATTGAGGTTGTAAAAACAATGAGAGAGAAGATCATTTTTTTAAATTATTTCATTATCCTCTTATATATTTTATTTTTCTATTTTGAAATAATACGATTACGTATTCTTAGATTTGAAGTGTCTACTAGCAAACTAAATTTAGTTCCGAAAGAAAAAACTACATTATAAATATCGTATAAAAATAGGCAATAATAATAAGAAACTAACGTAGGAAATACTTAATCACTCTCTTACAATTAGCGAGGATCTTTCTTCATAAATATTTTCCGCACAAATAATACAAAACATTCTGTAAGATAGTAGAAAAGGTGTAGAGAGAAGATGAGAGACGACGTGGAGAAACGCAAAAGGTCGACAGGGTGGTTGAAGGGAGTTCGAAAGGGGCGCACGGAGTGGTGTAGAGGGGAGAGGGGGTAGATCTTGGGGGTTGTATACAGTGTACACAATAGCGAGGCAGAGTGCATTACGGTTAATATACGAAAAGGACCGACGTGGTCGTTTAGCCGGCGATCTCGGCAGTTACTGCGCCTCGCGCGAGGGATAAATCATCTCTCCCGACGCCGCCACGCCTACCCGGAGGACGCGGAAAGAGCAACTTTCCCCTATATAGAGCGTGGTAACGTACGACGAACGTACGACGTTACCGCGTCCTTTGCGGTCGATGAGAACGACGGCTTCCGGGAGAGACGGAAAACTAATAATCGTGCCGCGGTCGCGCTCCGGAAGGCGAGATTGCGGCCCCGGTTGCGTCCTCCACGTCGTCGCAAGGGATTGAAAAGGGAATCGCATTAGATCACCGAGAGACAGAAGACAGCGAGAACACACATTTTTGGATTCGATATCATGAATTTATGTTTGAATTCAAATTTGTTTTAATAATGATGACTTCAAGTATTTTTATAGAAGTTATATATAGTTCAATGTGATTTGATTTCTACACATCCTGTTTACTCGTGACAATTGTTAAATTGGCTCGCAGAAAATTTGAAATAATCTATATCTGACTATGTGCAATATGTGCACAGAGATTTAAATATTCTTTCTAAATATGTAAAACTATATAAAATTAAATAGTTGCTTAAAAAGTCAGAGTTTATATTTTTAGCAATATATATGTATATATATATTTTTTATTAATTGCATAAAATACCAACGATATATGACAGAGGCCGCTTCCGTTTTAGGGAATATGCGCCATATTCTAAAACTATAAATTTTTATTTTTGCTATATTTTAAAAACCAAATTTAAATTTTTTCTCGCACCACATACACTAATCAATTAAACGGGAAAGCTGATTACATCAAAACGGTATTCTAACTCATTGTGTTACGTCTACTCGATTTATTCATTGTGAATCTTTCATCGACACGCGGATATAACATATAATCAAATTAAAAACTATATAATCTCTTTTAATTATTACGACGGTACTAAACCGTTTGCTGTCCCTAAACTGTAAGACTGGAAGAACGTTTTAATCCGCGCAGCGCGTTCGCGCCATGGGCGTGTCGCCGAGTCAACCGCGGAAGAATAACGCGGTCTATTTCCCACACTCGTTGCCGAGAGGAGAGATTTCCCATTTTTCCCGAAAAGACCGTCAAATTGGGCGGACAAATCGCGGCTCGAGAGAGAAAGAGAGAGCGTGGCGAATGCCTGCAATTCGTGTCCTCTCATACTGTTCCGGACGTCTGTCGAACGTGAGCGCTCGTTATGTTCGTCATCAATGTGGTTCTCGGAGTGTTAAAGAATTGAGATAAACTCATTACCAAATTGCTTTCGACAAATTAATCAATTGTGTCTACTTATAGTATCGAATAAATTTAAATCGTAGTTTAAGAGACTCATTATTTGATTGTAATTCTAATTCCGGAAAAGAAGCGATGAGAAATCGATTTAATTTAGATTAAAATCAATCACAATTGAATATAAACTTGTGAGATGATAAAACAAGGTATTTGGGCAGATAAATAGCAAAAATACAAGGTGTCCGTGTGTTTGTTTTTTATTGAATACAAAAAAAAAACTACAGACAATCTTTTCATTTGGATTTTTATCGAACAAAAATAAAATATACTAAAATGAAATATATTAATGTGAGAACCGAAATTATTATATATTGTATATTTCTGTTAAATATTCTTATTTAACGGCTGAGAATTTTCATAACATGAGATTATTTATTTGTGCGACCATTCTGATGATATTTTCCTCTTTCCGTTTCTCGATGTATACTGATCGTCTGTTGAGTCAACACACAAATTTAAACAGCAAAAATAACAATAATCAACGTTGAAGATGCAAAGATGAGAAGTGAATAGAAGGTCCGCACCCTCCGATAAGAGAAAAGACGCCCGAAAAGATTACGCGCTTCCCCAATCATTAATTGTACCAGTTTTATATTTGCTCAATTAAACTCAGAATATTAAACCAAATAATTTATTTATTTATTTTAATTACAATCAAACTTTGAAAAATCCTACATTAATATATATTAAAATATATTAAGATTATAGTAGGATGATTGTACAGCATACTCATAATGTAAAGTATTATTTCGTTGCTCCATAGCAAACATCAGAAGACAACTAACACACCACAACATAAGTTTACAAATTGTACCGACAATAGTACAATATGATTGAAATGTCTGTAGGTTTTGTTTAGTAGTCATTAAAAAATACACACATGGACATCTTGTATTTTTCGCTCGCATCTGCTCAAATCTTAATTGTTTCAAAATCAATCAATTTGCATTAAATGTAAATTAAATAAAATTTATTAAATGATGATTAAATAAAATTGAATCAATTTTATTTTTTATTTATGTACGTAGATACGTCAAAGAGTGATTATTTTGTCGAGCGTTGAAATCGCCAAATTCTGGCAGAATAAATTTTGTATTTTCTTTTTGCGAACAAATTTATCCGTTATTATTATAGAATTTGTAAATGTGTGTGTGGATATGTATTTTATTGAGATTGTGCGTTCAATACTTATTTTTACATTTTATGCTAAGAATAACTTTGTAAATAATACAAGTTTTACTTTATTTCTTGTTTGTCGTCTGTTTCTTCATGTTTTTATTTTTGTTCGTTTTTTTGCAAATAGTCTCGTGTGCTCGCTATTTTAATATCACCGTAGAGCTGCCAATATCGAACTTTTAAATCAATTCGAACTTGCTTACACACGATTTCTATTTTTACAAAAGTTGATTGATTTATACTTCCTCGTATTTTTTCCGTTTCTTTTTTTTTTTTTTACTCTTACGGGGTCTTAAACAGCAACTTCCTGATAAGTAATTTAACCGTTGCATATCGGACTACCAATATTGAACGTTTATCATTATTAGCTGAACTCTGTATTTTGGTCGTCCGATGTATCAAAATATGTTAAATAAGTTCTTAAATGAGATTCAAATAAAAAATATGTGTGTGTGTGTAATGTAATAACATACTTGACATTAAGAAACCATAGATAATGTTGATGAGCAAAATACTACTTATTTTCTACGAAGAATTCGCACAAGATATATTATGAATTTAATAAATTAATTTTCTTGCGGAAGTACAAAGATCAAAACGATTTAAATTAAATCTCAAATCACGATTACGGTAATTTGCGTCGGAAAATCTGAACTCTAACCGGAAGAAAAGATTCTTTTTTTATAATGAGCTGACGCAAAAGTTTACGTGCTCGTTTCGTCTTAAATAATTTCATTTTGTTGCCACTTACGTGATTGATTTACAAGCCGTTAGCACTTAGTGTGCTATGCAAATTCGCAAGCGTGAAAGTTCGATTTATTGTAAATCACGGAACCGTTGCTGCATTATAGTACACACGAATCGTTGGAAATACAAAATAAATCGCAACTATTTGCTTAATAAAAGAAATACTTTTACGGTCATTACAAATAAAAAGAGAAGTAAATTTGAAGTTTTTACATATAAAATATTTTTAAAATCTAGAAAAATTCAAACACGATAATTATTTTACATAGTCACGTTTATTCGAACACAACCAGAATTAAAAACCAGAAGGGCGACCAAAAGCGAAAGAGAGAGGGAGAGAAGAAATTATAGAGAAGACGAAGATAGAAAACAAGGAGAGGAAAGAGAACTCGATATAGCCGAGAGGGTAACGCGGTGGAGGCGCGTGTGGGGGGCTCCGGCGAAGAGGGAAGACAGGGGGAGAGTTTAATGTTCCCCTCCAGTGGGTGACTCGAGGGTGTAATTGCCGTAGTGGGCGGAACAGAGTGAGCATAGCGCCAATGGGCGTGGTTTGCTGATTACACCGCGTTGATATCCTGGCTACCAGCGGCTAACCAACTTCCTCCATCTAACCTGTATTGGGGCACTGTGCCCGCTCCTCACCCTGCGTATCTTACCGTAGACGACGACGACGACGACGACGACGACGACGACGACGACGACAACGACGACGACAACGACAACGACGTGGTGACAGCTCTACTGCGGAATCTCACCGCGCTTAGATGGCTCTCTGCCTTCTCTTCTCTCGGACGACATTGAATGGTTTCTGCTGCAGAGAATTCTTCTGCGCTTCGCTCGTTTTGATAAGGTCTTGGAACTGACGCGACGACGCGGTTGTGTAATAGCTAACGTTATATATTGATCTGAATTTTTTTTAAACCGTGACTTAAAACAACGAGATATTATCTTTACGAAAATTAAATATAATTTATTGTAAACCAGAAATATATAGACGGTAATAAGATTTGTTCGCTGAATGTTGTGCGGACATATGTGTGTTCTTATCACCGTCTATATATTTCTAATTTATAAACGTCAGAGTCTAAAGATTCTCTAATAATTATTGTAATAATTCTTTCTCTCTTTTTTTAACATACTTTTAAATATTTTGAACACAAGTTTTTTTATTCGACAATTCTCGTCCATAAATCTTGTTATATTTATTTCCGAGTCTGTCAACAAAAATTCACAATAAATCAACAATATATTATTTTAAAAACTAAGTAAATAAAAACACACGTGAATTTATTAAAATCTCTAATTTAAATAAGAGATGGAGATCATAAATCGCGTGTCACGCACGACAACTCGACGAGTGGCAAACTTGCTGATACAAATACCAATGACGAGTCGTATCGATAAACTGAGAACGCGAGGAATAAATAAAGAAACGAGCGTCGCAATGGGGACGTGAGGCGATCGCCGACTCGATGAACGAGACGTGGCCGTTCTTGGCGATCCACGCCCCGCTGACTGGACTGTTTTTTATTGCCTCGCCGCACCCGAAAGATCGACCCGCAGGAAGTTTCCTCTTTCGTCGATCGGGGCGAGAAAGAGAGAAACGCGAAAAAGAAGATCTTGCGAGGCGGAGACGGAGCAAAAGTCCTACGTTTGGTCTATCTGGTCGATCGCCGGCGGCAGTTGTACCGAGAACGTTGGGGCGAAATGGCTGGAAAAGCCACCCCCAACTGGGTCGACTTTTTGCACATTGCCAGTGCATCGGTGACGACAACATACCCGTTGGCGTGAGTTTGAGTCACAACGCCGATTTCAGTCAGCATCATGTTGTTGACGCAGAGAAAAAAAAAATTTAACATATTTTTGCGATATGAAAATAAAAGTGTTAAAAGTAAAACCTGCCTAATTATTTCTAGAAATTAAGATTCGTAATATAAAATTGCAATAATGTTTCACAATGTACAATAAAGAACTTTTAAAAATTTTGATAACAATTTATTAGTCGAAGACAAATGATTTTTTTTTACTTAACATGTATCAGTTGCAGTTTCATAATGAATTGCGTTTTTACTTGGCACACGCCACAATCTATTAGCGAAACTGATTTATCGGCGGTTTAAATTCGAACGGGCCGGCAAAGGAGATCGACTCGCGTTCAAACTCGTAAGTTTCTTACGGTGTCATCGCGACCGCGCTTTCGATTTTCGCCCGGTCATCGAGTCTTATTTAAAGAGAAGGCGATCCTCGTTAAGCGGCAAAACGGAGAGATCGACTGCTTGACCCTCACGGGCGATATACGCCCACTCGATACCGCGCTTTGATCCACGGACAAATATCTCGTCTCGTTTTGCCATTTAACTTGTCATTTGCTATTTAGAGTCTCGCCGTTTTATTACGCGGCTACCGTCATAATATAATTTAGCGGTCTTGAATAAAGCCGCTCTTGCAAAACAATAATCCTAGTATTAGAATATAGTACATATATAATTACTATTATTAGTTTAATCTTATTTTCCTAATTTTTTTATTACATTTGTTCACAGTAAACACGTACAAAGTAAACAAATATGATGAAGAACAGTAAATACAAATTTACTTTAATCTTTAATGTCAATATTACATCAGAAACTAATCGATTAATAAATATTATTAAAATATTGGATAGATATAAATGTCAAATAGGTACTACAGATGAGAAGGAAACAAAATTAAGTCGATTTTGTGTTTTGAGAGTCGTATCGTAATCGATGATCTATTGCGGAGTCATACCGCCATGCCGTGCACGTCGTCTGCATATCAAGCCGCAAAGTGTATAATGTACTGCGCACGCATACGCATTATCTTTTCTGTTTGCACGTTGTCAATCTGTTTTAACTCAAACTAAACTAACTATCTGTTTTAACTAACTAAAGTATTCTTCAACATTCTTCGAGATTCTAGAAAATTCTTGTGTGAAATTTTAAATAAACAATTTTATTTTACTCGCGCGCAAACAGCGTGTAATTCGTAAGATCATGTAAGAGCTTGTTTGTCTCAACTTTTAATGAGAAATCCGTTTTCTTAAATTATCATTTCTGAAAAGAAATCTCGTGACTATTCGCTAGAAACAATAAAGCATAAACAATCAATGTGAGCGATGAAGCGTAAACAAGCGAATGAATTAGTGATGTAAATTGCGGGTGTCTACCGTGCGCTTTCGGACACGACTCAGTTAAGATCGAGAGAAAACAGGGGTGTCGAAAGGGGCGCGCACATTAGCGCGTCGTTTATTATTCATGTGAGAGTTATCCACCTCGTAATTTTCGTGCGCACACGACACAAATTTTGGTTTCGATATGTGCACACGCAGAGAAAATTGTTCGCTCGCGTTCACCCTTGGGATCGTTTCATTTGTGCACCCCGCAAAGCAAGATTGTAAACCCCGTTCCAAATTGTGAGAAGCTTTTGGCGATATGTTTCTGGAACGAGCACATTGTTACAAACCAAACACACACATGAAAACGTATAAAATTTCATGGGAACTTAATGAGGATGAAATTATACGTTTGGAGTTAAAAAAAGAAATTTTACAGGTGGACAGTTTCTGTTAGAGGGAGTAAAGTGTAATAATAAATGTGTTGTTCTTTTAAATGTGACAGATGTGGTTTTTGAAAGTTTAAATATCACACATTTGTTAACCGTGTAGCGAATTGTATATATTCTTTTTCATAAAATTTGACCTATTTCGTGACATATATCCACTGTGTGGAACAATATTTTATACAAACTTCCATTAGATGTTCATTAGACGTCACATAGAGTTATGGACGTCCAGTAGACGTTATGTCTATGTGAGGAGAATATATTTGATATAGTGCACACAAATCTTGCAATATAAACCTAATCCTAAACTTAAACCTAACTTTAAAATATAAATATACATGCAAGAGGAGAAAAATATATTTGTAGATTAATTGTGAAATATTTGTAATTAAATTAGATCAGATACTTTTGAGATTATTAAAAACTATATATAAAAATACATATATATAATCTTACCTGTAATTTTATTTTTCATTAAAAATACATAAATAATCTCGAGTTACATCAAGACGCGCGCGCGTCGTGATACATATGATCTCTCACCTGGCCGAGAATTCCTTTCGTCTTCGCATAGGGCGCGTTAAAGTAATGGGTGTGACTGAGATCGTATCGCACAGGTTTGTTTAAATAATCGAACGTTTCGGGACCGGACAGCATATCTCCGTGTCGGCATCTGGCCAGCCAATATGTATGATAATTCTGACATGCTTATATTTCATAATGGAGTCCTGGCTATGTCCTTGGTCTTCGTTTTCTTCTCGCCTCATATTCTGTGTACATCATCTCTTGCAACTGGAGATCCTTGGGCTGTGCAAAGATAAATATGTACAAAGTACTTGAAAACATCAATCCATATATTTTTCATGTTTCTCAATTATATTCATTTTTATTCGTTCCCAATTCAACACAAAACGGAATCTAAACTTTTTAATATTACATATAAAAAAAATATTTAAAGAAAATATGTAAAACACAGTGACGTGTCTGATGTGTTAGATCTCAACGTTGTACAGGGTGTCCGGAAAATCGCTGCCAATACTTCGAGAAGTGATTGGGGTGATCTAAAAAGAAGGAAAAAAAAGTTATAGAAACATAGGTCTGGAAATAAGTCATTTCCGAGTTATAGCCACTTTTAAAGTTGAAAATCGTAATTTTTTTTATAATCATAATTTATTTTATTGTGTTTTAACGTAAATAACTGTTGTGTTTTAACATAAATAACTTCATTTCGGAGTATTTTGATAGAAGAAAAAGAACCTGCATTCGTGCTGAAGGTGGTTATTTTGAACATCATATCTAATTTGATTTAAGGTTGTATTCAGGGTAAGATAAAAGATATGCCAGATTATTCAAATTTTGCCAGTCAGTGGATAATATTAAAAAAACAATTGTTCAAAATTTCAGCTCCTTTGCGAGCCTTGTTAAAAAGTTAGCACGATTTTAATGTAACACGAGTTCTTATGGGATTTTACGATATTCGAATATAAATTAAAAAATAATTGTAGATGTAGATATGCCGTAAGTTTGAAACTTTTTGCAGTTGTTAATAAATATCTTAAAAATAAATTCCACTTGAAAAAATAGTCGAGAATATCCCATAAAATATAAATTTATATTTTGCTAAAATTAATAAAAAAATATATTTAATATACATAAAACAATTATTTATTATAACAATTATTATTTACAAATTATATTTGTAATTTTATACATCAATTGTTACGTTTTAACAAACTTTTATGATTAATATATTTCCAGTTTTTCATTTATCTTACGTTGCAAGTAAAGTATAATCCTACTCAAAAGTATCAAAAGTGAACATTAAAATGGCACACACACACACACACACAAAATATATACGGAAAAACTTTTCCGTAGTTATTAAAAGTATAATAAATAGTTTTTTTTACTTATTTTAGTGCAAATAATACTTTTCTAACAAACAATCATTATCTAAATATTAAAATAGGTTCGGTTTACGCTATGTTTCTTAAACTTTTGACTGATATCTTACCCTGAATACAACCTTAAATACCTGTTTATGTTCAAAATGACCACCTTCAGCACGAATGCAGGTCCTTATTCTTCTATTAAAATAGTCCGAAATGAAGTTATTTATATTAAAATACAACAGTTATTTATATTAAAACACAATATAATAAATTGATTATAAAAAAATTACGATTTTTAAACATAAGTGGCTATAACTCGGAAATGACTTTATTTCCGGACCTATGTTTATATACTTTTTTTTCCTTCTTTTTGTGGATCCCCATTCCCCAATCACTTCCCGAAGTATTGGCAGCGATTTTCCGGACACCCTGTATATATGTATATAAAATTCTTTTGTCATAAATGAACGTCTGAAATACTTTTTTCAAGTGATTTAAAATATTTTTGATATTTTATATCACTTATAATACTATTGTGCTTTCGATCATGTAAATCATTAAAAATATCCAAACTCATTTTTGGTTTTTATTTTGTACACTTATAAGTTATCTATTATACATTGTGAAATAAAGACACGCACAATAAAAATGTACATAATTACAAAAAATAATGTTATTTACACAAGATACAATACTTTAACTATATATTAGGTCTACCGAAAAGTTCTGTCCGTTTTTGGAATAAAACAAAATACAAAGTTTTCTTACCGTCAATAAACTTTATTAAATAATATAATTGCCATTATTATATTAATGATTTCTTGCCAGCGTGAAGGCAATTTGTATATCCCATTTTTGAAAAATGTTTTATCTAAGATCGAAATTACCTGTTTCGAATGTTTTATCTAAGGTCGAAATCACCTGTTTCGAACCATCTTCTGCATGTCCTATCAGAAACTGTACCTTCACCAAACACTTTCAATAAATTTCTACATGCTTCTGTAGCATTTCTTCCTTGTTGAAATTCGTATAAAATACAGTGGCGTAAATGAACTTTATCAGTAGCCATGGGTACACTATCGCTTCACACATAAGACTAACGTGAATCAACTTTGTTTTAGTTAATTTGCTACGTCAGTATGTATACATTAAGTGATGAAAATAGAGAGGCACACATGCGCCAAATAAACATGTGCTTACGTGTCGAAACTTGTTGTAATAGAAACGGACAGAACTTTCCGGTAGACTTGATACATATACATATGTATATTACGTTACTATAAAAAATCAGTCATAATGAAACAAAGATATCCACTAATACAATTACAAAATTGATATTTTGAAGTATTTGTTAGATATCCTTAGATTTTAAATACACCTACAGTAATAGTCGCGAGGTTGACTTATAATTGGTATGAAGATAAAGGAAATATAAAAACATGAAGATCAATGAATCAATAGACTAGAGTCAAAACAAAATGTCAAACAAGTTAGCGTTGCCAAGCGTAGACGATCACGATGGATCAACTTCGTAGACAAACTTATTTTTGGTCATTTTCGTAACTATTACTGTACGATATAAACAAGTGTCATATTTCTATCCTACATTAAGAAAAAACATAACATTATTTTAGAAAACTGCTGATCACATTTTATCTTTTTTTTTGTTTTTATCTGATACCGTATATCTATCATAACTTTTTGTTGGATCAAAAGGTTCCCATCTACTCGCTGGAAAGATATGTTTGTTCCTCTCATACCATGACCTAAAAGTATGAAACAAAAAGTTGAAAAAAGATGATTCACAAAAATTAACTATTGTGTACATACATCCAGATCTCTTAAGTAACGAACATACCTAAGTAAAACTTTTCCAGCATGTGATTCTTCGGTTTCAACAGAGGCGTCATGCATAACTCGGATATCATCATGAACATCAAATGTGAATAAGGGCCCGCTCTTTCCTCGTGCCTAAAATGGTTACTTAAAAAATATTAGTGTTTTATCACAAATAATAAAGTAAACATTTGTTATTTTGTGAACATATGTGATTGTATCTCTCCTTACCTTAGTGACAATGAAATCATAGAACGTATAATGATGTGGCAGTATAAGATCTTCCTTAACATACATTAACTGATCTGCCATTACTGTTTTAAGTTCGCTAAATTCGCGCCTTAAAACTTCCAAACATCTTTGAAGAAGTTGATAAATTGAATTACCTGCATTGAGAAAAAAAGACAAGGTATAAAATTCACACTGTAGATCTCATATCATAGTACATATAAATTAAAAACTAAAAAGTTAATTTAAATCTTGTAAAAAAATTTCCAAGAATATATAAATCACAAAAATATATTATGCATTTCAACACTAAAATAATATGACTTTATAATAGTTTATATTATATAATACACATGTGTCTTCTATACTGAACTTTACCTTTTTTCATTATAACACTGCGACGATGACCAGATCCATCCCAGTAACTAAATGTGATTTCAATTTCTTCTTCCTTTAGTGCATTCTGCTTTCTAGCCCATTCTTGTCTTAATTCTTCTCTAAGTTTATTTTCTTCTTCTTCTCTTTCTCTATCTGGCAGAAAACTTGTATCTACATCAGGATTTTTCTTGATCTTTTTGATCACAGGTTCACTGGAATGCACATCTTGTGCTTTCACAAATTTTTCTCCGCTATAAGAAATCTCTTCATCTACATCTTCATTATCATTTTCATTTTCATTTTCACTTTCATTTTCATTTTCATTTTCATCTTCATCTTCATCTTCATCTTCATCTAAATTAAAAGATAAGGCCTGAATTTGTCTTTTCTGTTTATTCTTTTCTGCTTGTTTTGCTGCCAGTGCCCTCTCCTTCTCTTGTTCTTTTTCTCGTTCTTTTTGAGCAAGTTTTCTTTCACGCTCTTTCACAATATTTTCTTGCTTTGCCTTCATTTCATTCAATGTAACTAAACCAATAGTAGAAGTTTTTAATTGCTGCTCAACAGCATTATAATGAGTTGCAAACTTATTCTCTATATTATGTATCTTCAAGTCATCTTCAATTTTCTTTTTTCGTAGTTCTATTTCTTGTTGAGCAATTTCTCTTTTTTTCATCAACTGCATAGCACGGCCAGCTTCACTGGCTGCTCCTTTGTAGTGTGCCATTTTTTTTATAGAAATGTACTAATCGCAATAGTAAATATTAATTTCTTGATACTTCTATATCAATTACTGATATAGAAACAATTTCTACCTATAAAAACATTTATACTGCATATTAATCTTGCATTACACATAAGCTTTAAGTTTTGTAATAGATGATTAAAACTTCTTAATTGTTTCTTTTATTTAATCCAAACAGAACACTATGTGTTATTTATAAGTAATCACAATTGACGATTTTGTTTTAAAATTGATTTTAGAGTATCTTATATAGACACCACCAGGTATGGAAAGGTTAGGTCTTGTTAAATAATAGCGTCGATAGCAAAATATATAAACGCCTAAAATCGCTGCTCTTATAAAAGAATAATTTCGTACATACCTACTCTTAATTAGAAGAATAAAGCACAGTTATTAAATATATCAGACAATCTTTTCTTGATTCAACAAGAAACGAATAAAATGTCGTAGTGTCTATTGAAAGCAAGGCCTGTTCTACAATACAGTCGTAAGCCGTAAGTCGTAAAGAGCCGTCTACAATGGAGAGTTGTAGGCCGTAATAGTAAGAAATTGACCAATCACTGACAAAGTACAGAAGAATAATCGATTGTGATTTGTCAATTTCTTACTGTTACGGCCTACAACTCTCCATTGTAGACGGCTCTTTAAGTACATCGAAATGTATTTCAGTAACTAAGTTTTGTATGTTATTTAACTGCATTGAGTTTTGTATGTTATTTAACTGCATAACATATATTGTAATACCTAACTCTAATTTCGTGATTTCGTCTTGTGCCTAAACAGTCACTACCGAAGTCCAACTGTTCTCTCATCATGTCGGACAATTACAGTTTTATGTCATGAAACTTGATCTCCGAGCGATTTTTTCTTTTAATTGTGTCATTTAATTGTGTCAAGTTCGATATAATACGTGTTTTCAAGTCGAACACTACGGAGCAGATTTTGTGAAAAAAAACAGTAAAAAACTTAATATTTTAATCACACATGACAAAAAATTTAGGTTTTGCATTTTCGTTTTATACATATTGTAATTTTTTTATTTTATGACGTTCTAGTGAAAATAAAGTATATCGATGATATTCGGAAATTAACACATCACCTCGCAATTAATCAACCATTACTGATATACATTCTGTTAGATGAAAATAGAAATAGCCGAGAGACCGATTATACATATATGCGTACTAAATTATACATATATTTCATAAATTTATGTATACATATAAATATACGTATATATTACATAATACGTCATCTTCTTTGCTATTCGGGATTACACACCCGAATTAATTTTTGGAGGCCCGATTTAGTTCGCCGATCAACCGATAAACTCGGTTGAAAGAGACTGGCCCGAAAAAAATCCTTAGATTGGTGAGCGGATTCGAACTCAGGACCTCCAGGTTCGCAGTCCCTGCACTCAGGCCGCGAGACCACTGGGCCGGTCTACATGATATGTCATATCATGAGAGAGAAGCCTGAGAGCGGCCATGGCCATAAGAGTTTCTGCGATAGCTTTTCGTGAACATGGTTCTATTCCGTGCTAAGTTTGTGGACATGATTCTATTCCGTGCTATGAGAACACAGACGTGGTGAGGATACGCACACAAGCGAGAACCGTCATCATCACTGAACTATAATATGGAACGCGCCTTCCATTGACTGCTTTCCTTTTAGGAGACACAGTCGACACAAGTCGACACAAGAGTCATTCTGTCTTTGTTTCTCACTAAATACTGAACGAAGACAGAATGACTTTTGTGTCGACTTGTGTCGACTGTGTCTCCTAAAAGGAAAGCAGCCATTGTCGAGCTGTCCGCGATAGAGAGCATCACAACTAGGATCTCTGTCTTTGTCTCGTCGTTGCTGATTGGTTGAATTTATACGAGTACAGTCCAAGACAAAAGAACAACGAAAAGTAAAGAATGACTGCGTTCAGCAGGAATCAGCGCTCAGCAATTGCTAATAAGCAGTCATTCTTTACTTTTCGTTGTTCTTTTGTCTTGGACTGCACTCGTATAAATTCAACCAATCAGCGACGACGAGACAAAAACAGAGATACTAGCAGCAGAGAGAAATCTGAGAGCGGCCATCCTATTGTAATTTTTTACGACGGTTTCAGCCGCTGGTTTTAGCCGTATTTCCACAAAAGTGGAACTCAAAGGCCGTTCTACATTAAACGCAAGTCGCA